>NW_027526335.1:19059319-19159319 GCF_048455015.1 Haemaphysalis longicornis | reverse complement strand
TTTAGTTCTATAAATCTGTACTGTTGCTTGCGAAACCCAAGCAAGGAATGACAACACCAGATGCAAAAGAGATACTGACGACATAAAACACCAGAACGCTGACTTACCTCCATGAACCTCGCACGTCAGGGTGATGCTTGAATCTTCGTCGTACGGTTCTGTGACTCCATGCAACAGGACTCCGCTGCCGTCACGAATCACAGGCCGAGTAGGAGGCTCTGTGCAAGAGACGTGCAGGAAAATAAGCAATGGATGTGGGCACAGAATGGCTCTGAGCGTTTGTAAATGGCTGTGGGATGCTACAAAAAAAAAGCATCTCGCAAGGCAGACAGAGAAATAGAAACTGTAAAGAACATCGCTATTCGTCTGCGTGTATCATGTATGCTTGCCTAGGGTATGCCGAATGGTATCGCTTGAGAAGTCTGCTGGACTTCGAAAAGATGTCTCGGGGCACATACAGTAGGTACAGGATGACGTCATGCATGTGTCAGTAACTGAAAAAACAGATCGAGCTTATTTTTGTGCAAACACAAGCGCAATTTTCGAATGCTAGCGATCTGGAAGATCAAACAGTTGGAAGGAACGTGATAAACTATCCTCATGTCCTTGTATTTTTATATTTTCACAGCCCGTGCTTCCCAAGTGCTGCATAGGAGTTTGTGTCACCGATTATTTTTTGTGCATCGAGCGTAAAATGGGGAACTACGCGTAAGTCGGTAAGTGCTTGAAAACTTTGCTTAGATTTTTTTACCTATATACATTCCTTCTTTGTGCATGTTTAATACAGAAGGGGTATATATAAGTTGCACGGCCATTATTTCCTCCTACTTTGAACATATACAGTAAAAGCTCGTTAATTCAAACTCGGTTAATTCGAACTTCCGGTTAATTCGAACTCACACCCTTGCCCCGGCAAAGCCCTGTATATTTCAATGGGGGAAAACTTCAGATGATTCGAACGCGTCGGTATCCAGAACAGTTAATTCGAACTATGATCCCCTGGTTTCCATCTCTCCTCGCAGAATAAGTCGGCCCAGATTTATTACAGTGTGTTGCAAATCTAAACCAAACCAAATTTACTAGCGATGCAAAACAACAAAGCAGAAAAACAACCACGTGGCGAGCGCGCTACGCTCCTGCAACAGCATATTTCGCTTCTACAGAGGGCGCCGCGCCACCGGCGCTAGTGCTCCGGTGCATGCCATTATTTTTTACGAAGCATTATTTACGAAATCACCTGCCACAAACGTGTAGTAGCGCCTAAATCGCGATAACGAGTCCAGAGGCGGATTTTTGTGTTCTGCCTGCGCAGTGTGGCGCGATTTTCATTCATTCTAGCGCCCGCCCGCTAATTCGAACTCCGCTTAATTCGAACAATCTTATGGTCCCCTTCGAGTTCGAATTAACGAGCGTTTACTGTACTTTTTTCTTGGTGCGATTAGAAGTCTACCATTTACCACGTCAATTGTTTTTTGTATTTCAATGCTTCCCGTTTGCCACTATTAGGCATCTTCAATTATCATACTTTTGCTATAAAGAAGCAGCTCCGCACCTGCCTTAGTCCAGCTCAAGCAAGTTCCAACACATCTCTGTAGTTGTGTAAACTTCAAAGCGGGGAATGAAAGAGGCTAAAAAAATGTAATTACAAGTTCATCAAAGCGGTTGTCGTATTAAGGCGTCTAGAACGCGCCTTCGTAAAAAGGAAACGGTAGGGAAAGAGGAGGTTGAATAAACCTTTCATGCACAAGCTTTGCTGATGCACCAGAAGCGCATTCATCACTAAAGAGGCAAAGGCGGTGAGTTTGATAGAGGGGTGAAGTGGGAGTGCAAGAAAGCCTTATCTGCAGACATAATCGTTGGGCTTTTTTTCGAAGAGGCGGGTTCACCTCCATTTTAGCTGACGCCTAAAGAAGGGAATGCCTGGACAACAAAAAAAAAGCATGTGGTAGGAAGACCAAAGTAACGTAAACCAGCTTTCATTAGTTAAATTAAGCGACCTCGAAAACACACTGAAAGTTTCTTGGGGTGGCCTGGCTGCGCTGCGCCCAGCCACTCAGGTTCCACGCATTTTTCTTTTTTTCTCTTGATATTTACGGCATTTCCTTTTTTTTTTTCATAATTAGGGGATATGAAGATTCGTTTTCCAACACTGCACTCGGTGGCGCACTTCACCGTGCGTCAGTGATGGCAACCACTTTTATGCCATCAGGATCTGTCGAATTCGTCTTCCGTCTCTTCTTCGTACACACCTCTGCCATGGCGGCAGAAGGTGTCCACGTGGTCGGCGACTGGCTGCGCCCGTGTTCACAGCGTCTCCCTGAAGTTTTCGTGCTTCATATGTTCAAGTGCTCTACCCCGGAAGGCAAACGCGGTGGCGTCTTTAACTTTGAGCTGCACGCGTGAGCGGCTGTGTCGTTTCCATTTCGACACTTTGTTTTTATTTGTTCCTCTTTATTTTTATTTTTTTTGCTTTCAGGGTTAGCGCCTCGCTTCCACGTCTTTTCTGCAGCACACTGATGCCACGAAAAATTTCGCCCAACTTGGCTATAAAATTGTAGCAGTACGCATAGCCCGCTTCACGGCATAGCTTTGAAGATGCGGCGTTCGGGAGCTGCAGTGTTCTGCGGTGCTCTGAAGCATCTCTTGTTGCGTCAAAGGAGGCGGCTCAGACTCTTCGTCAGGCTCCTAGTTTGGTTCCGGCATGACATTCCCTCGTCATAGTCCTGGTTGTACTTCTCGTCGGGCTTCTACTCTTAGGTAGGCATCGCAGGCCCGGCATAAAGATGGGAGCTTCAGCTTCCATCTCCACGTGGCTGCCTAATTCTATAGCGCGTTAACGCGGAGATTGAAGCTGCAGACCAACTAAGCGCATTTTCAAAAAAAGAAAAAAAATAGTGCAGGAAATTAACGCTCCACCGTTTTCTCAAGCATCAGCGCGGAGTTCAGACACTTTTGTCAAGGGCTCTTGGTGCGATATACGAGCTTATAATATAACCAACCAGTGTGCGACGAACATCATTAAACGTCGTGTGACTGAAGCATGCCGCTCCAAAACGTGTGTTAATCACCCGTTGGCGACAGCGGCAGCCGGCTTCTGCAACTCTGCGCAAAAGCCGTCAATTTGAATAATGATTCCCGTGCATCGGCCGACGCGAACAGCTTTAGAGTTCGCTCCAACGACCTCGGCCTGGTTCAAACGCGGCGCAGCAAGACGCCCAGCCATGAGAAAATATCGAATGTGAGCGTTTCTGGTTCAGTAAACTTGGCGTCCAATATATCTTCCAGTTGCTTATAACCTCTCCGTGTGCAGGAAAATTACTTGTACTGGCCTGACGACGGAGTTGTTGCTGACATGAAGAGCTTAAATATGTCGCAGATATTGAGATTTCTTTAGAGAAGGGCATTGTTACGTTTAGTAAATCTGAGCCTAATGGCCTCTCGATCGTTTAGGCTTGGTGCACGCCGTAGTAGTTATGGTGTACCTAAACACTTCAAATGTCGGAAGTGCAATCCTGTCATTGCATAGGGACTCAGTAAGGCTGGATTTTTCTTAAATTGCACTCCTAAAGATGCAAAAGGGGCTGACCTGTGTTTTCACAAATTCCTAGTTATATCGCAGGTTATTAAGATATAGAATTGGTTTCTATGACATGCGCAATGCATTCAAATGTTAGTAAGCGAAAATCAATTCGATATACTATCAGTGGGCTGAACATATAGTGAGGAATCCGAACAAACACACAATTTACCTCCAAATACAGTTTTGCCCTAGACGGGTTGGTTAGACAAAAACCTTGAAACTGCATTTTTTTTTAAACATGTGAGTGCACGCATGTCATAAACACCAGAGGTTACTCACACATATGCACGAAAGAGAAATTCCAGGAGTGTACATTAAGAAGCCTCTAAAAGGGCGGGCGGGACTTTCTGCAATTATTCGCCGAAGGCTTAGATGCGATATCCCAACCATTACACGTCAATCCAGTAAAGTACTGCATGCCCACACAGTAGCCTATACTTGCAACGGTGCATTCGACAACACGCAATGAGAAATCTGTGCCCGTACTTCGAGCTCTGCGCGAGTACTCTGAAACGCTTTATAAGCAGGATTTTACTCTGCTTTTGCACGATATTCCGTGGTTGGCACGGCCTAATTGTCCGTTAATTTATGAAGAAAATAACGCCGAAAGTGAGTGAAAAACAACTGGGCCAGGCCTTTCCATTCATGCGCGTCACTGTAGACATTTGCAAGAAAACATGACACTTTAAATAAAAATGCTTTGTAGAATGTAACACTCAATTCCTCAGAGCCTGGCGACTTCCCCTGACGAAATTTCCAAAAGGTTGCTTTACTTCTTAAATTCCCATTAATAAATATTTCCAAGCCAACCCTCAATTTCGCTTAAAGTTTAGGTAGAAGACGAGAGAGAGAGAGAGAGAGAGAGAGAGAGAGAGAGAGAGAGAGAGAGAGAGAGAGAGAGAGAGAGAGAGAGAGAGAGAGAGAGAGAGAGAGAGAGAGAGAGAGAGAGAGATTCTCATTTTTAAACATTTCGACATACACCCTACCCCGAGGCAACAGCGGGCGTAATACTTGTAAAAGGCCTGCTCTATTTCTGTCTTCGCACTGGTGTCTCGGCCGTTCTATTCGATTCCTGCAATATCATTTCAACGAGGGTATTACTTTTATTCTCCGAGCACACACTTTTTCGGCCCCTCTCCGGCTATCACTTGCTCAGCTCTCAATACCAAAATAGCTCCTTGCTAGTGATCGTTGTCGACAAGTTCGAGCTTATCCTTCACGATCAAGCTCTCTGGCGCATTGCACTCTTCTTTTTAACATCTCTAAGTTTGAACGTAGGTGCTCTTTCTTTTGCTGCTCTTTACGGCATACCGAGGGTGCTCTGGCTTTAAATGGGGCTGCTTTAAATGTTCAGATTTTTTCGAACGTGTCGTAACTCTCTCTTTTAAAAAAAAGAAATGCCACTTTCTAGTAACTTGGCATTGAATTTCAGTTATTACCAACTTAGCTGCACTCCTGTTTTATCTTCCGCCGCTTAATTTTAAAGAAACGGAACAGTGGTTAAATAGACCTGACAAAACGCAATAGTCTTGACACAATGGCACCAGTTCTCGTGAAATGTAGGCGTTGTTCTCCGGTTTCATTCGCACATTTCCAGAAACCCCAAGAGTGCTTTGCTGTGCACTTGCACGTCACGCGGCGAAGCAAACCCACGAAGTCGACGCGGCGGAGGCTGCATTTCTGATATATGCGAAATGAAAAACCCTGAAAGGCGACCACACGACGTGACGGGAATTGGCATCGTTAGTTTAACAGACGTTCCGGTGATATAGCAATGCGATTCATTTTGAAAATTTTGGGAATACGACATATCGGTGATGCAGCTTTTGTCATTCATTTCATGTGCAAACCATAGTCATTATGTAGACTAAAATAATACGATAATATAGTACCGCATATTCTCAATCGATTCCTAGGTAGTATTAAATCCTACCAAATTCGACTGCGCAACAGTTAAATTTAGAATGATTCTGCTGGTATGGTGGAACAGCGCCTGAAAGAAACTAGAAAAAAAAACAGGTTTTCCCTATTTTTATCATTATTTGGTTCATACCTCTAGCAGCTGTATCTCTGTGTCATACGCCATTCAAACGTGAGGGGTGCTAAGTTTGTCTAGTTTCATAAACTGTCTGGAGCTGGGTTAAATATTGATAACTGACCTGTTATGTGAATGAGAAGAGGACAGTGCGATATAGTGTCATGTAAAGCCACCTCGGAGGAGAAGGAAGCGCAGTGTGGCGAATAGCCGTGCTCAAGCTGCCATGGCAGGCTTGTAGCTTTCGCAAATCTCTCACCTCACTTATCCTTCAACCAGGTAACATGTTAGGAGTTCTTGGTTTGGCCATTTCGAGACTCAAATTAGCGTACTGAGAAGGAAGCACTGCACGGGCTCGGACTTACCCGAAAGCCCAGGCAGGGCTTGGGCTTGGTGGTGGTGTGCGTAATCAACTGCAACCACTTATTCTAGCAAGCACGACAAACCTAGTGCTTCTAGGTGTATACTTGAAAGCGATTAAAACTGTCTCCAGTATACTTCCTTTTTTTTTCGCCCTTCGTATTTTAAACTGCTTGAGTAAAATGAAAACACCCTCCTCGAGCACCTCGTTTCCGCGACATTCCCTATTCTCCATTTTATCAAGTTTCAGCCACAAAAAAAAAGTCGCTCCTGGCGCTAATCCCCAGCCGCTGCCGCACCACATCTTTGCCGTATTTTCTTTTTCTATTTTTTGCTTCCCCAGTCGTTGACGCTGCATGGTCGTGACGACGTAGCCGCTTTTCGCCGTGTTGGTGCCGGCGTCGTTGCGGTCCTGCGTTGATAGCCCTGCGTCCTTCTGGCGTCGCTCATCTGCGAGTATCAGCATGATTGGATACTCCTCCCGTAGTAACTCTGGCAGCAAAAGCCAGGCCCTGTATCCGGGACCCTCGCCGTGGCAGCAGGAGGCATGGAGTTAAAGCGTAGGCTGACGGAGCGACGACGCTGCACGCAGGCACCCGACCGTCGCCGCTGGGGCCGCGAGTAGTCAAGTTGGCAGTGGAACCCGGAGGCCGGAGCCGACCTGAAGTCGCCCGGCACCTGCCCTTGGCTCGCATGGCGATGTCGACGGCCTGGCCTCGTCCCCTGGATTCCTCTTTGGGGGCCTCTCTGGAAAAATTCACCTCTCTTGCTGCTTCTTCCTGCCTCTCTTCTTGCTCATTTGCTCCAGCATGCTTCTCCGCGGCTTGAATTCCTTTTCCTGTCTGTCGGCTGCTCTTTCCTCGTCCCCACTGGACATTGCTCTATTCGTTGTTAAGAGCGTTCCACGGTTAATCCGGTTACTGATGTTGTTTCCTTTGTTATTGGCATACCTTGGCGCCAACCCCTAGCCCCTGAATCGTGAGTGTACCTCCAGTGGAGAAGCAGAAAAAAACTTTTATTTGATCCGATAATAAAAAAAAGTGCGTGGCGTCTTCTCATTTCAGAAAGCCGTGGCCTGCCACTGTCAGGGGCGTAGCCAGGAGGGGGGGAGGGGGGGGGGGGCACACCGGGCCCAAAGCTACTGTTTCAAATGAAGCAGACATAACACCAGCTTTAGCAAATCTTCCATGCCAGTTTCGTTATCGTCGACGTAGATAAAAGGCAACCAAGTATCTGCTTGATAACAACGAATGTAAAGCTTGAAACCCAAAGGGTGGCAAGTCAGTCATGCGGGCCATTGTTGTAGCATGGAACAGCCAGCAGGGAGAGAACAGTGCGAAATCTTGATTTTCATGGTTCCGAAACGAAACCATAGGATGGTGGCACGCGTGTGCCGCTCGATGCTGGCGTGATAACCTTCAAATTGTGCTCGACTGTACTTACTTCATATCTGATAAGAAAACTTATTAGTCCCTTTCCTAAAGAAAAATCTAAAACACGCGAATCTTGATAGTAAACACCCAGTGTTGGCCTCCACTTCCGCCTGACGTACTTCGGGGACCGCGCGCCACTCACGAGCACAGTCATGATCACGCTCACGAGCGCATGCCCCCATAACCGCCTGCTCTACGAACGAACAAATCACCCGTGGCCTACCCATAGACCGGCGAATGGAAATTTAGGTAATCATCATTATCATCATCTAGGCTCCTTAAGTTGAGCTTTACTGTTAACGTTCAGCCTGCACAAATCGCACGTTAAAGTCAGTTATTTCAAGCTTCGTTAGAAAAACAACGCGCAAGAAGTCTTGCCTACATATTTCCCCGTCCCATCTTTTGGTCAACCGCCCCCCCCCCCCCCCTTCTTCCGAAAAAAATTCCTGGCTACGCGCCTGGCCACTGTGGCTGGGGCGGGCCCCGAGTCACCAGGAATTTCTGGTCCTCAAGCCGAAAGCTGGTCAACCCGCTCTCCCACCACTGTGGAGAAGGGGATAGCGTAGGTTAGAAAAAAACTATAGGCTGACGCTCAGCAAGGGCCGACCTCGTTCGGCAAGGGCCGACCTCGAACACATTTTATGGGCCTGCCCCCTTAAAATGAACACCACACTTCAAGCAATAGACATCACTTCCTCAGAGCAGTCGGAGACGCGTGCTGATCAGTTCAATAAGGACGTTCAACTCCGGGCCGTCCAGATGGCCGAAGACGCCTCCAGGGCGCAAGGACTCGTGGCCGCCGTCTGAGGGAGGAAGGATGAAGGGGACTCCCATCTCACTTCTTCCCTTACCGCCGTCTCGGGCTCCATAAAGTTATGCACTCACTCACTCCCCCTCCAGCGACCTTCGGTCCTCCCCTTTCTAATAAAAGAATTTATCATCATCATTATTTAAGAAATAACATCCAATTATTTGGTTTGAGGAATTAGCGCACCAAATGACATTTTAAAATCATCCTTGCGCACAGCTCTTTTTATGCATCCCGATACCTTTGTCAAAAACTTAAACCGAATTGGCAATTTTTTTGTCACTTGCGCTGACCGATCGAAGTTTCCATGCGCACTGTAACACCATCGCAAACTTTTCATATCTGAAAAGCAATCCCGTGGAAATTCGTCGGGGTAATATCCCCTACCTGTGTAATCCAGGAAAGAGGCAGCTTTATTCTGTGTTTGCAATTGTGGATTACGTAAAGTTCCTGACAGTAAAAAAAATAATACTGCTACAAAAAGGAGTTTAACTACAAAAATCTCGGACAGGATTACTATTAGCTTTCGGCTTACAGTGGACACTCATGCTCACAATACCCAGCATTTCACTCCACCCCTCTCTTGCTGGTCAAGAGAAGGAAAAAGTGGAACTACGACTCGTGGCTGAAGGCAAGGAAGGAAGGAATTTATTTAGAAGGGAGAGGTCGAATGCCTTGTGCGGGGGAAGAGAAGGGGTATAACCCAGTGGGTAGATGGTGTTGAATCCGTGAACGTGTCCACCCCGAACACGGACAACTTGATTTATGTCATCTCTACTTGACCCGACACCTTTCCACGGGGTTATTAAGTTTTCTTTCACATCTCCTCTCTCTTTTTTGCCCATTTCCCCTTTCCCACGTGCAGGATAGCAAACTAGGCTCTAGCCAGGTTAACTTTCCTGCCTTTCTTCTACATTCTTCCTTCCTTCCTCTCGAAGGCGTTATCCATTCTTGATGGGACGTGACGTGAGGACGTAGACGTAGAGTCCACCCAGTCCCAGAAATGGTGGTATATGCCGTGTCGGTCGGCACTGCACAGGTGGCAGGGAAGGGTGGGAGGGGGAACTGGGTTGGGGCCGTCAGGACGCTATTTGCCGGAACTCCTGCAGCAGGTCCATCGGTCGCGGCCGTCAGGAGTAACCACTGTGCCGGAGCGGGAGGTCTCGCGGGATGTCCTCGTGCGCAGGTGGGTCTCGCTTTGCGGTGTCGGCGTCGCCGCATTTTGAGTGCAGAGCACTTTACAGGCTCGCCTTGTCGTCGCAGCTCGCTGTAACGCGTAACGCATAATGCTCTCAGATGTCAAGTGACTGTCGGAATCAGGCGTCGCAGCGAGTAACGGACCCAAGTAGAGCCAGACGTACCGTCGTAGTGGCGTCCCACAGAGGATTCGAAAACCAAGCGGTTTATATATATACATAACCGTTCGAAATTCGTAAACCGCTGGCACTTGTCTTACATCTCCCCGTTGTTTAGCGCAAAGAAAACTGCAGGTACATTTGAGACAAAATATACGTAATTAATTGGCAACGCGCGCGTTCATTTAGTTAGGAATGCTCGTTGGGTTGTTTTTTACAAAAGTAAGCGAAAAAACGTGTCAGGGAAAGAAAAAAATTGGCCGCGTATCTGCTCCTTTCGTTGCAAATGTCGTCAAAAGACGATAGTCCTTGTAGACATTTGCCAAGGAAATGCCCCCCTTTGCTTTCCTGATCACCTTTAATGCTGTTCCTGTTCCGTCGCGCTCATCCCAAGGTAAACACACTAAAGGTTTGCTCAAGGCGATTTGAATTTACCGCATTCCACTGCTACAGGCGGGGTTCCTCGATGCTAGCGCTGCAGTACGGCGGAGACGCGCGTGAATCGAGGCGGCCGACTCCAATGTTTATAGAACTGTGTTGCCGTGCTCCACGTGCGTTCCAAGCAGAACGTGAAACCTAGCTAGTGGAACCTTTCTTAACTGTTGCCACGTGATTTCTCCTATGCCGCCAGGAGGTGGTGCGGGCAACAGCAGGCGGGCAACAGCAATCACTCAAACTTGAAACGGTCAGTGACTTGCATTTTAGTCGAGAAAAAAGCCTGTATTCACGTGAACCGCAAAATACCATAATAAAATCTTTCTTTTTAATTTTTGCGCCATTTATTCCCATCCTCACCCATCCCCATCCAACTTCCTTGCAGACTGCAACTTCCTTGCAGTCCCAGTCCCATCCCCATCCAACCTCCTGCTATTTAAGGCGACACTAATCCTTTACTGAAAGGAGATGGGTGGCCTTTATGTAGTCCTGGAAGTTGCCCTAGGGTGTTTTTGAGGCCCACATCATTGCTGGCGTATTCAAACGAAAAAAAAAAAACGTGCGATGCCCCCTCTTACTTCCCTTCCACCTGCTCTTATGTTCTCAGCGACTTAATCCCAAACTGATGACGTCCATCATCGGCAACTCGTTGGTCAGACTCAATTAGTGCTTGACAGTTTATAGACTACCGGTGTATCGTAAGGGGAGAAACCTGGGGAACACACTTTTGGTGTCAGTAATCCTTTAACTCAACCCCACTCGGTTCCACGGAACTCGAGTTTGTGTCTATACTTTTGTACTTATTAGCTGCTGGGCTACGCCAGAATCTTTTATTGTTTTTTTTATAAAGAAACCGGTTTTAGCCCCCCCCCCTCTCCTTCCTTCCACCTAGTTTGCGCTATTCTTGTAAATACGTTTTTTGGTAAAACCCGATATCACCCGACGACCCACACACCACCCTCCGCTCAAACAACGTTATCGACCTATTACGAGAGCAGACGACTTGAATTGAGCTCTGGGTGGGTGGCGTCCCTAGTGTGGGATGCCATAGACTCTGGCGGCCCACCTCACCCTTCCCGCGAGACTGAGTTGGTCCTCAGGGTCGGGCTGGACGACCAGGCCGTCCGATCCTATGCTTGGTTGGGCAATGGGCGGTACGTCTGTGCCCGCACACTCTCACGCCCTGTGCTATAAGGTGCTTGGAAAGGAGCAGTACCTGCATTCCAAGTGGCAGCTTGCAGGGTACATCGCATGTAATAAGGTGACGTGTCCGTTTCTGTGGTAAGGTTAGAGTGTGGGGGTGGGTAGCACCCCTCCTGCTCGGTCGGCAGTGCCCCAACTCAATGTGCTCCTCAATGTACAGGACACCAGGGTATAGAAGGCGACGGGAAGGCCCATGCCGTTGCTCGTGGCCGTTCACCGAGCAACCCTCTTTCTTGGCCGCGGGATCACTGACCTAGAGACGAACGCGAGTACCACCGCAAATGCAGACGCAAGAAACTGAAAGAACTCCGCAACTCCCGCCCCCTACTTCCTCCACCCTCACCGCTCTTAACACGCCGCCCAGCCGTCTACATCGGTTCAGCCCAAACTACCTATCTGCCGAGAGACCTTCTCGAATACCGAATATTCAACCGTCCGAGCCTCACATTCTGTCAGCTATGCGGCGGTTGCCACAACATACAGCACGCGTATCCGTCCTGTCGTCGTGCCACTCTATCCCCTACCTATCCTCCCACACTCCCATTCAACGCTACCTATTCATAGGAGGACTGGGTCACTCCTCCTGTAAACTTCCGTGCGACGTCATGGTCCCAATTCTTGGAGCACATGACTTCTGTGTTGGGCACACAGCCGCCTTCGTCGTCGCACGCCAGTGACGCACCTTCTTGTGCTAGCTCAAACAACACCACCACCGCCTTGTGCACCACACTTACACGATTCGAACGTGATTCGTGTGTAATAAAGCTGCCTTTCTTTGTCTCCATAATGTATTGATACCTCATGGGGACTGCGACCAGGACGCGGTCACGCGGCGTAGATGCCCGCAGAGCTTCTAGTACAATACAGGCTACCGAATAGGAAATTAAATTCAATACAACGCCCTGTCGCGACCGGCGCAGTGACAACCAGCCACGACAGCGTTTGGACTCGAACTGATTTTTATTCCTCCAGCGCGAGCGCACGTGAGTGACGTGAGCGCGCGCCTCGTGGTTCTGCCTTCGTCGTCGTCGTCGTCTCGGCGCGGCGGACCCGCGCCGCTACAGGTCACCAATTGATGTCGCGACTGGCGCAGTGACAACCAGCCACGACAGCGTTTGGGCTCGAACTGATTTTTAGATGCAGAGCATCTTATAGCGGGAGCCTGTCATGCGTCGACGAACGTGCGGCGTCCGCACCGCTCCTCTTCACGCCAGCTGTGCGATAACGCTCGCTCGCACCCTCCTCTCCCCTCCTCCTCTCCGCGCCGTCTGTGCGCTGGCGCGCTCCTCCCTCCCCGCGGCTCCGCCCCCGCCAGCTGTGATAAGCGCGCATGCACGCGCCCTCTCTCATCATCCTCTCCACGTCAGCCGCTACGCGCGCTCGTACCCTCCCTCCCTCCTCCTCTCTCTCCCACCGTCTGCGCGCTAGCGCGCGCTTTCCCTTCACGTCTCATTCGCAGCTGAACGGTAAAGCGCGCATGCGCGCAACACCACCTAGAGTCTAGGTGGTGTTGATGCGCGCCTCTCTCGTGCTCCTCTCCACGGCAGCTGCTTTATAAGGCCGTGCGTGCGCCGCTGGCTCAGTTGCTTCTTCGTTCTTCGGTTGATTTGCGTAGCGCATCGATCACGTCTTCGCCAATTTCGAGCTACAGCCGCTGCTGCCGGATCCACTCACGGTATACTTCAGCGACCACAAGGCCATCGTACTCAAAGTACCCAAAGCGCCGAGACTAGACGCTGCTGTCTCAATAAAGACGTTCTTCTTCGTTAACCGTTTCAACTTCGTCAGTGTGTGATTGTGACCACGCAAATTTAACACGCAGTTTAACACCTACCAACACTAACACCCCAACGACAACTAAATAACGCCGCTCCAACAACAAGATGCTCTGCATCCTCACAATCCCCCTCGGAAAGGTGCGGGTAATTTTTATTCCTCCAGCGCGAGCGCACGTGAGCGCGCGCCTCGTGGTTCTGCCTTTGTCGTCGTCGTCGTCTCGGCGCGGCGGACCCGCGCCGCTACAGGCCAAAAAGTAATTTTGGCATTTATTTTGTTTCACAGAGTTCGCCATGCTGCGGAATGGCATTATTCTGTAATTTTTTCTTCCCCTCTCAGACGTGCGCTTGGGTCCTCAGTACATATGATATTTTAAAGAGCAAACACAAGCACGCGCAAGGGCAAAAAAATCACCTCATTGACACCTTGTGATAAACACAATTTTATACTCTAAATTTATAAGCATGTCATTCATGTAGAAATATTTCTCTAAACATCCCAAAATTCAGTAAAAAAATAAAAATTGCCACCTGTATGAAGGTGCTTTATGATGATGTGGTCTTCTGTGTTAAAATAATTGTTGCTATAAAAATTGTGAATAGTTGGCAAACATTATTTTAAATGTCTCAACTTTTTAATAGAAGCGCTGGTTTACCTATTGTAATTTGCCTCAATAAAACATAAATAAAATTGTAATTTGCCTCAATTTGTCTCGCTTGCAATTTGCCTCAATGAAGATAAATAAAACAGCAAAATAAGTAAGACTAAAACAGTAAATAATTACAACTTGCAACAAATGTTTAAATTTATTAATGATAGCCTGTGCAACACCTGTGCAACACCAACTTAATCCCATGTAATTATTACTCCTGTTAATTTTACATCAGTGTCACGCTAAAAAAAATCGCCGTTGCTCGGCTACCCTCGATTACAACACAGTGAGCGCGAATGAAATGGTCACAGCCCATCTGCTTTATCCCACTTTTGCCCTTCAACGTGATGAAAACGATGGGTGTATATAATGTAAGCTAAGCCATTGAAAGTTTTCGTCATCCTAAAGGCATTGTCTACTCTCGAGTAAGGTACGTTGGTCTCATAAGCCGTATTTTTGAGTGGATGGCGCGTCAGAGCGGTTTCACAGAACGTTACGCACACTGCGCCCGAGACCTCACGAAAGTAGAAGCGTCGACTACTTCACGCAGTCATCAGAGTTATTTTGACGCAGTCCTCACCCCTTTGAACGTCCTCTAGACTATTGGAAAAACTCAGTTCTCCCATTAAGCCAGCCGACGCGCTTAGGCACGTGTTAGCACTCTGAATGATTTGCACAGCCCCGTGTATCATCCCACACTTCAGAGTATTTGAAGAGCGAGGGGAAAGCGTCGCAATATTCGGGCGCAGACGCCTAGCTGGGGCTCCTTTAAAGCAGAAACTGCGCTGGTTTCGTAAATTCACACGAGCTACTACGGTGAACTCGACCGTGATAGAGAAGGAGAGAGAGAGAGAGAGACGTAGGCTTTTTGAGCCACCGCCTACCCGTCGGGTTCGCTATCGGCCGGCTTTTCGCCGGTTTATCAACGCTCAGTTGCGTGTTCTGGCTGGCTGGCTCGCCCGGAAGCTTAAGGGCTGTGTACAATGAAAGCTCGCCGCACGCACTTTCCTCCATGGGTAAGGATGCAATTTAAGCTCTGGCACCGGAATGGCGCATCCAGAAACAGGTAGGAAACAGCTAGGCAGAGAAACAACGAACGGCTTAAGTAGAGAGACAGAAAGAGATAAAGAAACGGTAAAAGAGAAGAACGGATGGGAGGAACGAAAGGATGGATCGATGAATGAATATAGATAGACGAAAAGAAACCATTAAGACAGATCATTCCCTTTCACCCCGCTGTACAGGAAACAATGTTGCGGGTTTCTATAACGCGATCCGTCCGGCTGCATTCAGTTAAACATTCGTGCATTCAGTTAACGCGCCGCGCTCTAACTTGTACGTCTGTATTGTAGCGTATTGTATGGTATTGTAACGTATTGTGCTTGAATGAGTTCGATTGTATGGGATTTTACCTTCCACGCTCCACGATACATATACGTTTACAAGCTTTTCACACCGGACTTCGCGGTATACATTTTGCGGCCAATAACAAAAACTAAATAAAACGACTGATTCCCTTTTTTTTACTTCTTGACAATCATATACAGCTGTGTCTATTTACCAAGTTTTTCTTGAACATATCTGAATTTCTAGTATGTGAGCGCACAAAGAGTAGACGAAGGCCGGAAAGACGAATAACCGATCAGTTGCAATTTAACACCCTCCTTCACTTCCTTCCCCTCTTTCAGCAATGCAAAAGAAGCGATGCGTTAATGAAAATAAACCTCTCTGCGGTTACGTGGCGATAATTGGTCAAAGGTGATTTACGAAAACAAGAAATGAGAAAATTAAGAAAATACTGAAAAATTGGTCGCAATCCCGACCTGCGAAAGTGCACGTCCAGCAAAGCTGTTGAAAACCACTACAAATGGTGATGGAGGAAAGTATAAAATGTTTCTCGTCGTCTCAGCGGGCTTGTTGCTTGGGCTCGGCTAGTGTCACTACAGCGTATCAGCACTTTTCTCCTAGTGTACCGTGCCGCCGCCATGATCATTGGTCAGTTCGCATCACGTGACATTTGTTTACACTGCGATGGTTCGTGGGCGCCGCCATTTTGTTGTTTATGCGTTTTAGTCGGTCAACTCTGGTAGGCCTAGCTTGTCCTCGCTGCTGTGCGGCTGCGTGCGACTGACGTCGTTCCGAATGCGAAGCAAAGATAACGCGTGTAACATCATTTCAGCGGTGGAAGTGTGTCGAAAAATGCTGTTTTGCTGCATGTTGTTAACAAACGACCCGGTCGCAGGACGACCTGGTCCACGCCAATTCGCTAAATGCGTACACTTTCGTCAATGAATCATCGCATAAGCCTTTTTATTTTTTCATAGTTAAAACACACGCGTTGACAAAATGTCCGTTAAAACAAAACGACACGCAAACAACCCGTGTTTACTGGCAAAATTTGTATACACAAAGCGCATTAAATTCTTTAGTCTTGGAGGATCATGAATTTTAGAGGTTTTTTTTTTTACTCCGAATAGCAATATTTTCCAAATGTTTAAGCAGCTATGCGCATACATTACTGATTCATTATTTATCGTTGCTCATTGTGCCCCATAACTAATATTAAAAAAGCAATATTATTTTGAGTATGTTGTCTAAAATGTTTGTTCTAATGTCCCTGGAGACACCAGATCATAAGCTGTCAAGCTAGTAACAAAATATTCTTGCCTTGAACGCCTTCAAAATAGGTTGCTCAGAACTCAAAGTGCGTAAGCATTTTAGCGTACACATACAGGTATATACGGCTCGAATCCGTTTCTGGAAATCTCTTTTCGCAGCTGCGAAATACCTTCGGAAGCCTGTACGTGTGATTTAACTTACGGCTGCCGTTTCAAAACTACGCATGGGGGGAGATTAAAAGCTTGCAAGCCGTCGGGTTTCTCCCCGGTTTTGACATCTCAAAGCTTAACGCAGAACTTTCAAATCAGAATTTACTGCAAATCCCTGCACCCTCCTGTGCATCTTTTCTACGCTGCTGCGCATACTCCGGCCTTTTTTATTGTTTTATTTTAGGCGCTTTATAGCATAAAGAATTCAAGAAGCTTTCCTAAGCCGGTGCGCGCGCGCTTGCGCCACAAACTGCGCTACGTTCAAGATACAGGCCAGTTAGTTCTTAAGCCGGCTGAACCCAAACTGGGGATCAAGAAAAAAAAATGCACTGACGATTACTATACTGCCTAATGCGAAATTTGAGCGCAGCGTGCACTGCAGTCTTCTCGGACACGGTGCCTATCTGCAGCGTTTCAGAAAGTGGTGGCATGATCAGCGAACTCACGGCGACGCGCGCTACTCTGCTTTTATCTCGCAGAGCGTCGCCGCAACCGCCAAGCATGTTGTTGCAAATCATGTTTGAACACGCGTTTGTCACGTGGTTCGGATGAGCCACGCACGGAGAAGCAGCGAGCATGTTGTTGCAAATCGGGTTTGAGCCTCCCGCGCAGATGTCACGTGGTTCGGATAAGTGGCGAACGAAGCAGCGCCCAGGGAAAATGCGAGGGGGTGGGCGGTCCTTGTAGGTGGCGTTGCTCCTTGGCGGCCGTGAGAGAGATGACACCAAAGCTTCTAGATGACACCTTCTATAGTACACTGTACCAAAGCCGCGCGTGCCGCCCTCCACTTCACACTTTCGCGCTTTCGCCACACGCTCCTCTCCGTTTTCTTTCTACCTTCGCTGCTTCGTTCGCTGACTCAGTTATGCGGACGTCTACGGACGCCATCTTCGCCGCTACCCGCCGCGGTGGCTCAGTGGTTATGTCGTTGTGCTGCTTTGCCCAAGGACGAGGGTTCGATTCCTGGCCGCGGCGGTGGTGCTTTTCTGATGGAGGCGAAAAGCGAGAACGTCCGTGTGTTCGAGATTTCGGCGCACTTAAAGATTCTCAGGAATTCAAAATTAATAAGGAGATCTCTACTACGGCGCGCCTCATCGCCTGTGTAGCGTCGGCGCTTTAAGCTCTACAACCAATGAAATCTTCGCCGCCGCCACCGGTGCGAAACCCAGATACCGGGCGCCAAAGGGCTGCGCGCCTTAAAAAGGTTTCCAATTCATGGTGAAACGGTCCGCCATGAGCTGCTAATAATGCGCTGTCAATGCCGCCTTTTGTTCTAAGAACCACCAACCTAGTAATAGCCTATATATTTTCCCCAGTGCGATAAATCACGAGAACCTGAACGCTCTATCCTTTCTACTCTCGGTCGTGACACGGGGAAAGCGATGCGCACCAATATTGAATAAAGTCCGTAATCGACGCTATTTCTCTTCAGCGGCTTTTCACAACGTCGGCTTGGAACACTCAAGAGTATGAAACCTATACAAAGCAAACCGGTTTAATGCTCGCGGATCGGTTTACGGAGGATTATGCTAATATATATTTAGTCTAACTGGAGCTGAAGCGAAACTAATTTACGCCGCGCCACCTAAACTTAGGCGTGTTTAGTTTTTCGGTTCAATACCCTATTAAATACCCCAAATACTGAAGAATGCGTTTCTATTTTTAAGTGGTTTATCGCCAGCGCATTACCTCGACGTTTATCGTCGAGGTGACACGCTGGTTGGGTTTGCAGAGATAAATGACCTCGGTACGGTGGATAAATTCTTCCACAAACGAAGGTATATGAAATGGGCATGGAAAAGCCCTAACAGTATAACTACAAACTAACTCGACTTCATTATATGCGTACCCAGTTACGGTATACTGTGCAGGACATTGAGGCGTTAGGCAACATCAAGAGTACCGGTCAGAGGTGGCTGAGGTGAAGAATAACACGGGATCTCGAAAGGGAGAGGAAGACACTGGCAAAAATTATGCAAACCAACTTGCATTCAGGAACAACCAGGGCGTGGGCGTTTATAGTAACTGTTCAGAACAATGTCGTGGTTTAAAATGGACTGAATGAAAAAAGCTTTTGAATAATGAATAATAACCTAACGGTGGTAATTACAGAGTCGGCAGTTGCTGCAGGATGACGAAAACCTAGAGAAAAAAAATTCACGTATCTCCACGAAGTGAATCATGACGAGTGGGAGAAGCACTGGGGACTGTTCTTGCCATAAATCACCCGTGAGAGTGCTTACTGCTGCTAAAACGGTTTCCAATCCAATCCAATCCAATCCAATCCAATCCAATCCAATACAATCCAATCCAATCCAATTTTATTCAATACAATCCATTTCAATCCAATGCAATCCAATTCAATACAAATCCAATTAAATCCAATCCAATCCAATGCTCCTCGCGAATGCGCAGCACGGCTCTCCAGGAGCAGTCTCTCTCTCTCTCTCTCTCTCTCTCTCTCTCTCTCTCTCTCTCTCTCTCTCTCTCTCTCTCTCCAACCTTTTGCGAACGTTTTATTTTCTTCTTGTTAGTCTTTTGTGAACCTTTTGTTCACAGATGTTTCGATTTACATGGTGCTGCGCCGTGAGCACGGACGCCGGACGCCGGACAAGCCTCGGCCTTATAGGTGCTTCACCCCTAAAAGACTGGTAAATTATCTCAGAAAACAAAAACGCGCCGCAAAACGCAGGAATAATGGACAATCCACATGAGAGAAGTATCCGATGAAAATCACCTTCCAGCGCGTGTGGATTGGTTTATATAGGCCCAAATGGAAGGAGCCGGAATGTTCGTTTGCGTGAACATGCAAACAATGTACGACGTGGCATGGAGGGCCACCTAGCTGCCCCTGCAAAGACTACCCCGACCTTCGAGCGATGTGAAGTGATGCGCAAATGCGCTGACCGGCTCACCAGGAATATAGAGGGGGAAGAGGAGAAAGTAACTTTATTTTGTCCAGAAGAAAGGCCTAGTTATGGTCGGTGTGTTTCAGACGTCGGCCAGGATGTCTTGGCTCAGAGAGCAGCGTCTTCGGCTCTCTGGACGGCCCACTGCTGGATGGCAGGGTTCTCGCTAAGCATCACGGTCTTCCACTGCTCCTTGGTGTTGATAATAAATGTTCCTTTTATATTGCTGAAGTCTTTTCGTTGAAAGCAGGGCATTCCTAAAGCATGTGTGCCAATCTTGCAAGCTGGGGGCAGTGTTTACATTTTCCGTCACGAATTTCCGGGTGGAAGTGTTTGTAGAGGCCTGGGTTCAGATGTGCATTAGTCTGAAGACGCCTCCATGCAACTTCTTGTTTTAGATGCAGAGCATCTGATTCACTCGCCTTGTCCCTCCGGTGTCGTCGTCGTCGTCGTCGTCGGCGTTGTCCACCCCTCCCCCATTCTCCTCGCCGCGCCAGCTGCGCTCTCCGCCGCTCACCCCTCTCCTCTCCGATAGCGAACACTCTCTCGCGAGGGACATTGGATTGGACTCGATTGGATTGGCTTGGATTGGATTGGATTGGATTGGATTGGTTTGGTTTGGTTTGGTTTGGCTTGGCTTGGCTTGGATTGGATTGGATTTGGATTAGATTGGATTAGAGTGGATTGTGTTGGATTGTGTTGCGTCATAGCCGCGGCAGACGCGCTGGGGCTGGCGCATGTGCAGTACTCTCTCTTCCGCGGTTTCCTCTCCTTCGGGCGCGCTGCGCATATAACCGGTGTGCCGTTCTCCGGCGAAGCAACATCCACGCTTGGCTCAAACACTTAGAGTCCACGCCGCTTTACAAGTACGCCAACGTCGTCATCGACTGGGACCGGCTTATGCAGTCCCGTCAACGTTATGCGCGCTATAAAACGCGGTCTCTTCGCCGCTCCGCCTATGCGTCGCATCTACACAGGGGTTCCCACGAGGGGAGGTGGGAGTTTTTTTTTTTTTGGTCAACAATGGGTTGGCTGTAGGGTACTTCCGCTTTTCACCTCTGTATTGGTCGAGCACGTCCCGGTTGGTGCACAGGCGATCCTTGGTGTTGTCGGCAGGGTGTAGGGCGGGTTGCGGGGGCTCTGGGTAGGTGAATGCCCAAGCAGCCTCGTTGGCCCGTTCGTTGCCCTCCAGCCCCGCGTGTGCGGGCGTCCATATTAAAGTGGTTTGGGTCTCTACGTTCTTGTCCTGCTGGGCAAGGACTCGCAGTGCCGCACTGGAGATTGTCCCCTTTGTGAAGTTGCGGATTGCAGTGGCTGCAAACATTTAGGGTGCTCATAAAGATCTGTTAGTGTGCCATATTTGCTTTGGTGTTCAAGAGAAATTGCATTTTTTGGCTTTGCGGGCGCGTGCGTGTCGGGGTCGTATGCGACTGAGCACAAAAATCGGGTGCAGTACGCTTGCATTTTATCCCATTTTCTTCCGATGTTATATGCTTTGTGGCGCTTATAAAGAAACGCCTGCGCATTACAAACTTCTGTTGGAGCGACTTTGTGCGTCGTCTTTTCGCCGTCCCTGTCTGGGTTTCCGCTCAACTCTACAAAGTGTGGAATACCAATTAGGTCAATCGATTGCGTTTCCCTTTATGCAGCGTAGGACATTTTCTGGCGCGTGCCCTTGGAGTTCAAATGGAGACAACGTCAGAGCGGGAAAAGCTTTTAGTTCAGAGGAAGGTGATACCCCCATTTCTGACGTTTTCTAAGTTTGGCTGCGAGTGCGACGCATAGCCTTGCAGTGCCATTTTGGACCAAGGAACCGCGGCAGCTGACTTGACGTGCGAAATCAGGGGATTCAGCTCGGACTAAAGCGTAGGCCTCCTCTCCAGGAGCAAAACAGTGGAGTTAGAAGCGTAGGGTATAAAAAAAGGCGGGAGTGGGAGGGGGGGGGGGGGGGGGGGGGGGGGAGGGTATATGCCGTTGACAGGTGTGCAGCGTATGTGATGATAGATTTAGTTATCTCGAAGATTACGAAATTTCCCATCAAAACCTACATGTAGCACTGTGGAGGCTACATTGTTGTCAACAATCTGCACATTGAGCTTGAAGGGCTTGAAAGGACATTTTTGTCTCCCCTCTGGGTAGGTGGAACCGCAAGGCTCCGGCGCATATTGTCGCTTTCTTTCATGGTGAGTTCGGCGCCCTCACTGGTCAGACTGTTGACAACAATCTGGACAGCAGCGGGAAAAAATACAGGCATCCCGTAAATAAACGTGTATTCCGCGCGCATCCCGTGAATAAACTAGTTGTGAGTCAGCGCTCATCCTTTCCGTTCCTTTCGTGCACGTCTTTTTTTGCGTTGTTGTCCAGAATGACACCTAACCAACTTACCCAGCTCATCACTCTGTCGACAACAATGTAACCTCCGCAGTGCTGCATGCAGCTTCTGAAATGAACTATAGTTTCTTTTCGCACCTGCCGCTTAGGCTGAGTGGCTAAGTCGGTGCCCTGCTGCCTCCAAGGACGCGGGCTCAATCCCCCCCGCGGCGGCCATTTTTCTGACCGTGGCAAAAAAGCGGAAACGCCAGTGCGTCGAAAGAATCCGGATACCGACCGGGCGCCTCACAGCTCAGGCTTAGTTTGGGCGAGTTAAACTTCCAACATTTGAATTGTAGCTTCTTTTCGTCTTGTTGGGCTCGTATAGCTTTGACAATAACTTGAATCTCCAGGCATGTCGACGATGGTGCCGGAGCGTACAGAATTTCTACAGAAAAGACGTTGCTGTGAAAAGCTGTCGCCCGATTTTCGCTGCTGTAATATATATGTGGAATCAGTGCAGACCGGTGTTCCTTGAATTAATGTGGTCGTAGCGGCTTGCCGTGCGGGCGTGGCGACCTGCTCGGCGTGGTCCCATATTTGTGGGCATGGCTCTAACCAACATGCTACCTGCAATGATATAAATTTGCTGAATCGTGCATTGTATTACACTGTACTCCACAACAACGCGCTGCATTCCGCTCCGAGCAGTTCACTCCCCTTTAGTGCAGTTGCGTTCGAGATTGCACTACACCGTACGTTACTGTTCTGTGGTGCGCTGAAGTGCTCTTCCAGTCCACTGCTGCAGTGCGCCGAACGTGATTTGCAGAACTGCCTTGCACTTCAATGCGCTGTAAAGCACCGTGTGTACCCTACTGCCCTAGAGGTGCAGTGCCTCGCATTGTTCTGTACTGCGCTATTGTAGTGAACGATTAAGTGCTCAGTCGGCCCCGCATAGACCAGGGATGCCGCGCGCTGTGCGTTCTACTCCGCACTAGAAGTACAGCGTTGCAAGCATGCACTTCACTCTGATCGTGTGCACTTACGCTGTAGACTGCGCCGACAGACGACGCATGAGCATAATGATTAAAGAACGAGCCTCTCGTTCCTATCTGCCCAAAGTGCACAGGGTGAACAGAGTGGCTTTTAGAAAATTGCAAGACCTCTACAGGTTCATAAACATACATAAAATAACTGCACGAGATTTTCAAGATATTCGGAAAAAGAAAAGTGATTATCGTAAAGTTCCAGAGAACGCCCTCCCCGGAATCATCGTCCACCCCCCTTTAGTGGGGAACTATTCAATTTACTAATAGACCCCAAAGATCGTCCACCAGCTAAAATCGATGGCTTTAGCGCCTATGAGAGATCAAAATAGACGGGAATCCTCTATTTATGTGTTGTTATGTGTCTGGATATCTACGCGGTTTTCGTTGGCGGTGCGGTCACTATTTTGTAGTTTTTCGCACTTGACCCGAAAGTTCGCCCCTCCCGTATTTTTCACTTGATAGAGAGTTTTAGCATAGAGGCTTGCGGAGGCTCCCTCTACGGCGGCGGGTTAGCGGAACCCGACTGCGCAGGCGCGCGCGGGAAGGGCTAGGAAATTACCCCTCAGCAGAGCGAATGCGCGGGCACTACGAAGGCCGGCCCGCGGAACTAATCCACGCCAAAGGAACGAATTTGCACCTTCCCAGTCGGGCCCCGCTACCCGCTAACCTTAGCGTAGTGGATGGTACCCGCTATGCTAAAACTCTCTAATATCTCTGACTTCTGGTGGACGTTCTTTCGGAACTTTACGGTATGGGCTTGTTCCGGCTGCCTCCCCTCACACTCCCCCTTCCCCCTCTCTCTCCCTCTCCCTTCCTGTCCCTCTCTCTCCCCCTCTATCTCTGTCCGTTCCCGCCCTTCTCCCTCTCTCACTCCTTCCCTCTCTATATCTCCGAGTCCCTATTTCTTCCTCTCCCTCCCTCTTGCTCCCGCTCTCCCTATCCTTCCATCTCCCTCTCCCCCTTTTTTCTCCCTCTCCCGCTCTTTCTCCCTCTCCCTCCTACACACACACGTTTCTTTGTCCCGTGTACCCTCAAAATATTTTCCAATTCTGCGCATGAAAGCCTTCAAGCTACGAGGCACAGATACAGAGGCAAATTTTAAATGACGCATAAATAAGCAACTTTTTAAAATTAAGCCCTGAAGAACAGCGGAGGCCTTACTCCCACTTTAAGGAAGTGAATGGGACTGAACTCCAGCAAATTTTTGATTGCCACTACGGAAACTTTCCTCGATGACTAAAGAAGACAAAACACAGAGAAACGCACATCCGATCAAGCTCCGGAGAACGAGGGAGTTTTGCTTCATTTCCTCCTCTCTGACGTGCACAGCTTGTTTATGCAGGCTTCGGCTTCGGCTTCGCCGTGTTGTCCGCCGCTCGCGCAACCTTGGATGACTGGTTGTCGCTAAGGCCCCTCCATCACGTCCACGGCCGCTATTTTAAGAAGAGCCAACTCTGAGAGGCCGCTGCCGCCTAGTTCCGCTTCCTCCGGATCCGGAAAACCTGCTCTTTTTCTTCCCGCCTACTATATTCGCTCAGGAATGAAACTACAGTGAAACCTCGTTAAGCCGTACCTGAAGGGGATGCAAAGAAAGTACGTACTAACCTGCGCTATGGTTTATCCGCATTCATTAGGTTAGGTTAAGGGGAAACTGAGTAGGGGATTTGACTTAACTGCGTATAAGGAGAAACTACGGCTTATGCGGGTACAGTTTAACAAGGTTCCACTGTATAGGCGTACTCATGCGCGCTTTCCGAACGCTTTTTTAGCCGTCTACGCGGGCTTTCCACGTTGCAAAATAAAAAATACAAATCGAGGACACCTAAGCACGTCGTACGGGTGGTTCCTGTGAAGTTGAACGCTTGAGACGACATGCTTCCAGCTCGCGTCGTCGAAGGGCTTTGTATCTCACCCTATTAAGAGAGAGAGAGAGAGAGAGAGAGAGAGAGAGAGAGAGAGAGAGAGAGAGAGAGAGAGAGATAGAGAGAGAGAGAGAGAGAGAGAGAGAGAGAGAGAGAGAGAGAGAGAGAGAGAGAGAGAGAGAGAGAGAGAGAGAGAGAGAGAGAGAGAGAGAGAGACTCTTTATTAGAGAGAAAGCAGAGAGGTTTGCCAGCATGAATTCGCCGACATGCTACTCTGCGGGGAAGGGGGGAGAAGGAAACAAAGGAAGTAGGTGGAAGACGAAGAGTAGGAGACAAAAGATAAGAATAAAAACAGAATAAAAATTAAAAATGAATAGAGTCCTGTTTAAGGGCGCTGAGTTAAAACTTGACTGTACACGCTAGGGAGATGGCTACAGTGTTGTAGCGACGCCAATGTCCTCGAGGTACTCAAATAATTCAGACAGGGCTTTGCGCTGGGAGGATGGTGAGTGTAATGGTCCAAGCATCAAGCTTAGTGTTATTGGTTCAGGTTGGAGACATTTAATTCTTTGCTGTAAACGGGCCCTTGATTCAGCATAAGCAGAGCACTCTAGTAGTATATGTTCGACGGTTTCGGGTGGGCCGCAGTTGTCACAGTATGGGTTGGAAGTCTGGCCTATACGATGAAGGATATAATTTTTAAACGCTGCATTAAGGCGCAGTCGATGGTACAGTGTCTCCAGTCGGCGAGGTAGTCGTTCCGGCAGCCTCATTCTCATGTACGGGTCTATGCAATATAGAAAGGCCTGATGAAACTACGGAAGGGACCATAAGCGGTTTCTTTCAGCTAAAACTACTGCCTTAGTCATGGCTGAGGCATCATTTTTCGTGAAAAAAATCCTTCTTGTCGTTCTCAATTCTGGCCCCTGCGGGCAGCCTCATCTGCTTTCTGGTTACCCAATATGCCACAGCGGCCTGGGAGCCACTGTAGTGTCACACGATGTCCAGAAACGAAGGCGAGATGGTGGAGATACTTCACTTCTCGCTGGGCATGTTCGTGAAGGCTGAAGCAGCTAGCGCGTTGCAGGGTCTGAAGAGCTGCCTTCGAATCGCAGAAAAATGGTCCACTGTGTGGACGGCTGGCGAAGAATGTATCGGATGGCTTCTTTTATCCCATGAAGCTCAGCCGACGTGGACGAAGTCGGTCGCTCAAGGTGGTATGATAGGGCTTTCCCAGCTGATGGAATGAAAATTCCTGATGAACTGCACTCAGATGTTGCTGACCCATCAGTAAAAATGTGAGTCGTTGCACTATGAACAGTGCCTTGCTTTCCGCCTAAACGCTTTGTGATGGCTTCCTACTGCCTCCTACGGGCGCGCGGTGCCGCTGCTCGTCGACGAGGCCGTGTAACGGGTGAATTGAGGACGATGATAAATTTCGATGGTTCATTTTCCGCTGCGTTCATCGGCGGCAGACTGGTGTGAACGACTACCATGGTGCACTCGCTACTAAGGATTTAGTGCTGTTGAACGCCTTGTGACATGGAACGCCTCGAAGTAAGTCGTTTACTGCTTTTTTGTGTTGTTGTTATGGCGGCAGCCTACGCCAGACGCCGGCTTTCTCGCTCAAGCTCGCACTGGAGGACGTGAGGCCTCGTGAAGGAGCCGTTTTGTGTAGCGAAAGCTACACCACGCTACCTCAGGAAGTCTTCACGGGGTGACCAATTTAGGTCAAACCACACCCTTTTCCGCCAGCGCCCGGCACGGAGCAGCGGCCCGATGGCGGTGAGAGATAGGCTGCAGGGGAGAGATAGGCGAGGAGGGGGAGGCGACGTGCGCGGGACGTGGTGGAGGAAGGCGAGGAGGCCACCACCGCAGCGATAAGCGCGCGTCACGAAGGAAGGCTGGGAAGGCCACGAGGCCACGTGCGACGCAGAACGTGTGCGATAGAGGAAGACGAACATCCAGCTGTGGTCCCTCGTACAGCGGCGAGGCTTAAACAACGCCGTGAGGCTAAAAAGAGGGAAAACGCTACCGTTGCGTACAGCTTCGCTACCTTCAAGTCTTACGCATTAGCGTGAGCTTCCTTCATTTTACTGTTACGGATGCCGGACGCCGGATTTTTCTTTCAATAGGCCACTCAACGCGTTCACCTTATAATTCGTGTACTGGAGCGCGCCAAGATGACGCGGTGGCGGTAGTAAGCGGTAGTAATCGCTTACTAACACCGAATCTAGGCTGAATCCCCAAAGTAGAAGAACCCTTGCCTGAGTGTTTTCTCGTCTACCAGCGGTCAAACATCCTGGTCCGCTCGAAAAGGGGTGGAGCCTGTCACACCGGATAACACCGAATCTAGGCTGAATCTCCAAAGTAGAAGAACCCTTGCCTGAGTGTTTTCTCGTATACCAGCGGTCAAACATCCTGGTCCGCTCGAAAAGGGATGGAGCCTGTCACACCGGATAACACCGAATCTAGGCTGAATCCCCAAAGTAGAAGAACCCTTGCCTGAGTGTTTTCTCGTCTACCAGCGGTCAAACATCCTGGTCCGCTCGAAAAGGGATGGAGCCTGTCACACCGGATAACCTGTGGAACGGCTTGCGATTACCCGGAAACCTAAGCTTAGGGCCTTGCCCGGTAAAGCAGCTTCTTCGCGGGTTTGGGCCTGGCTTGAGATCTTTGACAGTGGGCCCAGGCCGGGCTTGGGCAGTGACTTGGCCGGAGCGGGACCCGGCTCGAGTTTGGTGGTGGTGTGCGCGCTATCTACAACGATCTATCGTCGCGCGCCTGAGAAACCTTTTGCCCTTCGTTGCGACTAAAAGCTAACAATACATTGCTGTGTACTTCCTTTTTTTTAAGGCGCAGCCCTTTGGCAACCGTTACCTGGGTTTCGCGGGGGCGGCGTCTGTTTATATCAACGTAACCGAGTGAGCGAACGCAGCAGGGACGCTAGAAATAAAACGGAGAGAAGCGTCTGACGAAGGGTGAAGTGGAGGGCGGCACGCGCGGATATGGTGTCATCTCTCTCACTGCCTCTCCCTCATATTTTCCTCATTCGTAGCCGTCAAGGAGCGCCCTCCCGCAGTCACATTTCCCAGACGCTGTTCCGTTCTCCGCTAATCCAAACCACGTTACATTTTTGCGGGAGGTTCAAACACGATTTTCAACAACGCGCTAGCCGGCGTCGGCGACCCGTTGAATGATAACAGCAGAGTAGCGGGCGCCGCCGTGGGTTCGCTGATCACGCGATCACATCCTGAGACGCAGCACGTATGCGTCGTTACCGAGGAGACTGCAGCTCGCGCTACGCCCAAATTTTGCATTAGGGAGCATAGTAATCGTCAGGGTATGTTTTCTTCCGTCGTATTTTGTGCTGCCTGAACAGGATGAACGAAGACCCCTCGGCCACCGCCTTATTTCCGCCAACATGCCGATTCTCCAGATTACTTTTCAAATTTGGAACCATAAAAAAAAAGAAGAAAAGTTCCGCTGGGGATTAGCTTTAGGTTGTAATCCCCAGCTATAGCAGTAGACCATGCGCGTCATCCCCATTGGTATCGCCATACAAAAGGAGTTACTTCCACAGATTAGTTGAAAAAGAAGTCTGACCTATTCAGCGGAAGCGATCGGTTTTGAGAGTCCGATTGGATTGTTAACATTTATTTTTTTTTTCTCTACACCCACGTTACTTCGTGGCCGGCTCCCTCGCTATTCCATCCTCTTTGGTGGTCGAGATACAAAACGGATCGTTTTTCATCTTGGCTAGCAAGGAGGATAGAATGCTGGATATTACAGCTTTAGTGCTATTGTAAGCTGAACGTTAAGGGTCATTCCATCGGAAATTTGAGCAATTCAACTTCTTCCTTTGTCCGAGTTTTTATTCCAATTTTTTATTTGTGAACACAGCCGCCCACCTCCAGGAAAACATGGGTCGGACATGTCGCCAATAACGACTTTTCACATGCGCTGTTTTTTACATGTCACGAAGAGGTTGCGATGGCAGCACTATTGGGCGCTCTGAATTCTCGGTACATCTCGGTATAAGTGTAAATGCAAAATATAAAGAAATGCATTTAGAATTTTCCTAAAGACTACTCGAGTGCGTGAAAGAAACGGGCCGCCAAAATGACCTCAAAAAGGCGTTTCGTGTCAAAATATGAATGGATCTTCATTTATATAATTGAAACTAAACCGGTCTCCTTTATTGCCACGGTAGTTAGCAGTCAGAGTTCCTAAATGAATAATTTTCTCACGCACTTTCCTAGTTGCGCGATTTTTGGAAAAGGACGGTAAAAAAATGGGATGTGAATTTTTTTTAAAGCAAAGTCTAGTTTCCTTTTATGTTGGGAGCATTGCTGGGCTACTAATGAAACATCCGATGACTACGTCCGCATGCACGTGCGTCATTTTCCTCCGTGAGTAAGAGGATCAAGATCCAGATGCTCCTCCTTTCCCGGCCGCTGGAAAGTAGCGGGATTAGGAAAAAGACGTAAAAGACCACAGCCGCCTAAAGTCAAAGGATGCCGTTGTTACCCTTGCCAAAAATTACTCCCACCTCCCCTCGCGGGAACCCCTGTGTAGATGCGACGCATAGGGGGTTCCGTTGTTGTTTCCGTTAGGTTGATTCTCCCATCGCGTGAAACGTGCCGTGAACCCCCTGCCGCGGCTATGACGCAACGTGGCGCGGCTATGACGCAACACAATCCACTTTAATCCAATCCAATCCAAATCCAATCCAAGCCAAGCCAATTGAATCCAATCCAATGACCCTCGCGAGAGAGTGTTCGCTATCGTAGAGGAGAGGGGGTGAGCGGCGGAGAGCGCAGCTCGCGCGGCGAGGAGAATGGGGGAGGGGTGTGGACGGACAACAACATCGCCGTATGGAGGGACAAGGCGAGTGAATGAGATGCAGTCGCATCTAAAATGAAGGAAGCTCACTCCACGGCGTAAGACTTCAAGGTAGCGAAGCTGTACGCAACCTTCACGGCCATCACGACGGTTTAAGTCCACGAATGCAGCCGATTTGCTTCTTCACTGCTGCCGCAACTACCTTAACTCCATCTTTGTTGCTATACGTATGAGCTTCCTCCATTTCTTTGGAAGTGATAACCATTACACATCACCTTGCGCCATGACTTGTTTTCCTCAAGTGTTGCCACGATATCGGCAAACGCTGGATTTATTTATTTATTTATTTATTTATTGGCCAATCATGGCCAGTTTCCCAAGTGGGTATGCTTGGCTTGCAAGCGTGCGCCGATGACGCTGGGCGGTTGCCGTGAGGCACGCACATACGAGCACTCGGCATTTTCTTGGTTTGTTTAACGGACGGGAGGTCACCTCGAGCCCCGCGTTCACTTGCGCGCGCTCTGCAATTTCTGGGTATTTTTAACTGCGGACACGAAAAATTACGATGTGCTAACGAGATTTGCTCTTAAAATCACTGTAATACTTTCGTCACAGACCGATTTGTAGCACAATTGTTATAATTATATTATAATTGTGTATAGTTATAATTATAATTGTAAAACATAATTCGACATACGCTCAAATTGTTTGTGGAATTGCCAAAACATACGTGCGGAGTCCAAGTGTGTGCAAGAGTATAGTATTCCATTTGCCAGCTGGGAACTCTTTCCCACACTCTGCAGCAAAGCTCGGCGCTAACGTCCTTTTCGGGTTTGTGCTGAGTTTTGCCATTAAGCAAGCGGTGATGGGCCGGGCCGGGTAGCGTAAATTATTTCCGGTTGGAGCCCGCGTCTGACAATCAAACTTTTGGTAGGCCTCGGTCAGGCTGTTTAGCATAAAACATGCCCAGTCTGAAAATCTCAAAATATGCCGCATGCTGTACTGTGAGAGCACGTCCAAGCCTTTTTCTTTAATTCACTTTGGAACAAGATTTCCAATGCCCCAGAATCATAGAGTTTCTCAATATCACCTAGAGCGGAAAGTGTCGCTGCGATCGCACGCCGCCATAGAAATTGTGGGCGGAGCGGCTAAAAGGAGGAAAGAAATCCTTGGGTCACGTGATCAAAACGTGACGTCACTGGACTTGTTTTTGAGCGCCTAGGGACAACGCCGAAGTAGGCGCAGCATTTCCCTGGGTCCTTCCCGAGTGAACGATTTGCGCTGTCAGTACCCAGCGTGTCAGTTTGTGTTGATTGCTACCAAATGAAGCTGCAAATGAGTGAATATACCGTGAATGCTAGTATTGGTGCGATATTCCTATCCGATCAGGTGTCTTTCTTACCTACATACTACTGCCACATTTCAAGAGACTTGCAGCCTGGCTCAGCGTAGATCAGCCATGACGGTCTCTGGCGTTTGCTGTCACAGACGCGGAAGAGCGGAAAAGAGGGCATCTATGCGCTCATTTTCCTACCAAGGTCAGTAACGTCGTTATTTTATGTTTGTTGTAGTTTTTGTGTTTATACCGCTGTACTGTGTACCTAAAGCTGCGGGAATTCTTGTTTCCATGGCCGCCTCGGCCTCCTATAGCTGTCATTCTCGTTCCCGATAGTATTGTGACAATTGATGTTTAATCTTGAATTCAAATTTAGCGTGCGCTGCATACTTGGACGAGGAAGAGACAATGGAAAAACACAAACCAGACGTTGTCGCGCAAACCAACACCTGCTTCGTGCAGCCAACGTTCCTGTGGTTTGTCTTTCCCCAGTCCTTGTTTCTCCAAGTATGCAGCACATGCTAAATTCAAATTACGATGCTATGTCCCCACACTCCGGCCGCAGTTTCAGGCGTTTCACTGTTGTTCCTTTTGTGGTGGAGCCCATAACATTGCCCAAGTTTGAACGAACCGGTGGCGTGTACTCCCCGAAGCGCAGTCCTGGATCTGTGAGGTGCAGTGCCTCGAACGTAAGTATGCATGTGTTTGATAGCGTTAATCTCGCGAGTATGTCGTGTGCACACATCAGAGTTCTAGCTCTTCGGGCAGTTAAGTGGCGTTGCGGGAGATGAATGGAAAACGTCGCTTCTGTACAGAGAACGTAAGGATATCGCGGCCAAAGGGAAAAACAAAAGCGTGAAATCGTGAGCCAAAAAAGACGGAAAAGGGAGAGAGAAAGGATAGACTAAATGACGGCGGCAGAATCAGATCGTCCAAGGGACTGTGAAGGTTACGCGGCATTTTGGGCCCTTTATGAGGAGGCACCAGGAGCAACTTTCAGTAAAGTGTACATTGAAGGTGAATGGAAGAAGCTGCGTATGGGACAAATAGGATGTGGCAAGGCATAAAGCCACTGAAAATTTGAAAGCACACAAATAACGCGTACAGGCAGGAGGGACACACCACAGTCCCGTCAAACAAAGGGTGGCACCCACACTTTTTATCATGTGCAGGAAGATTTGCACCCGTTGATTTCGTTACCGTAAACAAGTGCTCTCCGAGATGGACGCTTAGGCAGCGTCCTGTCTGGCCCACATACACGGACTTAGATGACAACGGAATTCTCTAAACCATGCCAATCCTACAATGAACTATAAACTGCGCAAGGTTAACACTGCACTCGTTCCTCCCTTTACTGGAATGATCCTTGTTATTAACAATGCGGCAGAGATTGCCCACTTTCGCTTTTGCAGAAAACAACAGAGGACAATGCGCTGTACGTGTGTTCTTTTTCTTGTAGTGGGTTGTCCTGTGTGGTCTTATTCCTCGTCGCCATCTTTTACGCATTTTGTTTTTCAGAGATGTATTATTAGCCTACCCAACTTTCAGTTGTGCTGACACAGCATTTAATCCTGTTCCTGCAGCATCTGCATAGGAGGGCTTCCAGTGGAAAAAAAGAAGTGCTTGGACTTGGCCCCTACAATGTTGGTGCAGGGCCTGGAGAGCAAGGCTTGGTCTACATCCTTTCTGGGTACCCATGGAAATCAGGTGAATGCCTCCACAAGTGGGTCGTTTTGTGGTACACTCGAAATTAGCCGCAGACAGACTGCGTCTGCTCGCAGACCACCCTGGTAGTATGACAACCAAATATGTAGCTGTGTCCTAGTTACTGACGGGAAGACTTAACAAAAAATCAACTGCCCATCTGTTGAAAAGACAAAAATGGGGGATGTGAAGCTTTCCTAAACCAAGTCCAACACCAAATTAACCAGCGCAGTACTGAACACCTGTTTCTTATCGGGACGGTCTGCTGCACTGCAGTTGTGCTCTCTAGAGCTTTACTGATGCAGGCAATCCGTGACCTTCCGTAGTGTACAACCATTGTCGTTAGATGGAGGTGTACATTTCCTGTGTAATTTTCCACTTCTATGCAAATCCAGATTGCTTCGACTGTGCTGGAATGGCGCAATGGGATAGATGTCAGCTTCATAACATGAGGGACCCAGGTTCAATTCAGATCACGGGAAGCGTTTTAATGTTTTTTCACTTCACCCACGATCGTCATCATCAGAAAAAGTTGGCTTTCTGCAGTGCATTTTGGGTGGACTACAGACACATCAGGGAGAAGCTGGAAGCTTCACTTTAGTAAATGAAACTGTACCAAGTACAGTATGTGCGTGAAGCTTAAGCATTGTACATGAGCCAAGCCAGGGAGGAGTGGTTATAGGTTGAATCTTTGTAAAGAAAGTTCACAAAAAGTTCCATGTAAATCACTGAGCTTGCAAACTTGTCAAATCTAAACTTGACACTTTATTGTACCAGTCTTTCATGCTCAGCTGAGGAATGGTGGACAAATGGGGACAACAACTGGCAGAAAGGGTCATTCGCTTGCAGTTCATTTGTCTATGTAAATATTCTAAAAAAGTACTGGTATGAAATTTTTGTGTTACATTTTTCCCATTTCTATAGGTGCCTACCAGCCCAGGAATCATAGAATGAAACATTAGATCGTCGACCTCAGGATATATAATTATTTTGAGCCTTGTTTATTCGTGTCAGTTTCGGCTTGGACAGAACGAACACCAAGGCGGCCGCCATGAGAGATGTCGCTGTTCTCATTGCATCATGGTCAGACTAGATGCATGCCCTAGAGTGGCCCAAGCTGGCCATGGCCGCACGCGTCTGGGCCGCACGATATCAGTCCCAAGACTGTGACATGATTCACAAGGCAGTGCAGCGTGCACTATCAGCAGCCAGTGTGTTGGCTAAGTCACTGAAGCCCTAATGTCGGCAGTTTGAGGCGAACTGCATGGCGAGGCACTCCACGTATCTTGCTTATGCCAGTGTCGAAAGGGTATTCATTCGGAGCTTTCTTGTGCATGCAAATATTAAAATTGATTTAAAATATGTTATACTGAATGGTTGCTACTAAAATCTGCAGCTACAAAGGAAACTTTTTGCATAGTTATCTCAGCTTTGATATTTCAAGTACTCCTTTAAGTAGAGCCTAATCATGCTATGAACGTTTAATAGTGGTGCTACTCCTTTAAGGTATTTTTTACTTGTTTTAAGCTGACTTGTTTTTAGTTTGGAGTTAAGAGAGACCGTAACATTCTGGCCACCCAGCCGCCTATTTCTGGCCATCAGTATTTCTGAGTTGTTCTTCAAAACAGTTTTTGCTCGGCACTTCTCTGAAATTTCGAGGACACCTAACTGAACTTAGTCGTGATTAATGCATTATCGTGCAAAGGTGAAGCAATCTCCACCCTTGCACTCACCTGGCAGAGCATCATCCTTACATCAGAAAAAGGTTTTGTTTTGCCAAATCTTTGCCACTTCATACCACTATAGAATTTGCTGCCAACATAGGGGTGCTCCAGCTGAATCAGCCTTAGGTGTCACAGGAGTGAGAGTAAGAACTTTAAAATAATGTTAGAAATAAGCACAATACAATAGCTTTCTTTTTTGTAACATGTCAACAGGTCGACCATCCTCATTGCGACTGTAGGATGTGACTTGTTCATAGAAGGGCAAAATCAGAAAAATAGAGACGAGCAAGTAAGTCATTGTTGTACTACAGCTTCTGCGACACCTAAGTTAAGCTGCCTGCAATTTACGTGCAAATAAAATTGTTTTCAAGATGTTTACAGTTTTATTTCCCGGTTCACAGAGACTGGTATACAAAATTTTGAAGAAATCTGGAGTTGGCCGTGTTTTTATTTGTATTAGGAAATGTGTGGTAATGTGCCATTTTATTATTTATTTTATAAATTCTTTAACTGCTACAGGAACGTTAATTTGTAGATGTAGCACCATGTATTTGGTGTTCTATGTTTATTTATTCAAGATACCCTTATGGCCCCACGGGCATTAATGAGGGGTGTGGTACCTGAGCAGATTAAACGAAGAATAATAACATAAGAGAATTCTGCCACGTGCGTACAAGAAAAAAAATAAAGGAAAAAAGATACAGCAGAAACGTCAGTGTCCACACGCATACTAAAAAACATACACGCAAGGAACACAATAATAGTGTACTGTGTTTAAGCTGTTTGTTCATTTGAATTGTGAATGGGAGGCTCCTAAGGAAATATATGTAGTGCTTGACCAGTTTTCAAAATGCTATTTCTTTTTTTACTTTTCAGTGACAGAGGTCTCAACAAGCATCTGGATGCACCTACAACGTTTGTGCTGAGCACCTCTGATATCTGTCGTCTTCTATGGCCGTGAAACTGGGAATAAATAAAACTAAAAACTGTCTCCTTCATTTGGTATATTCCTTTTACATTGTGCAGGAACGTGGAAATAACACGGAGGACAATACACAAGCACTTGCACGTCATCGTCCCCTGGTCACTTATCTGGTATTTATGCTGCAGTTTAAACGAACTGCCAGGTAGCCAACATTCACAACCATTTCAAGTTGTACCTCTCAAGCTGAAACGTTATGAGTCATTTGTCCGAGGAACATGTTAAAGGTCTTCACAAGAAGACATTATTTAAGATTGAGATGCTACACTGCAGGTTCTAAAGATTTTGTATATTTTAATACTGGCCTTCACATCTGCTCTTGAAGCCTGTAAGTTGGAAGCAATCTAATGCTTGCTTTACATCGGTTACTACAAAGGGCTAGTGTCATAGCAATCAAGCATCCTGCAATAACACACATTTGTTTAGACTTGGAGTCACTAAATAAGCTACACTACCATCTATTGCCAATAAATGTGCATTTTGGAATGACCACATCTGGAAACTGACTTGAAGGGGCAATATTTCATCCTACGTTTATTTTTAATTTAAAAGTGGCACACTGCACAAGTAAAACTGCTATTGCGATAACTCTTCTCCCGGGTACACGCGCGCTTGTAGGAAATCTCGCAGCCGTGAACGGAATTTTTCTTTGATTTTCTCATCGTTCTTGAAAGAAGCAGAAACTTAAACGCAGGGGTAATTAAGTGTCGGAGAAATCGAAGAATAAAGGAACCAGTGCAGGACAAACTCGGGGCGATACCATGGACACGGTCAGGCAGGCATGCTCCGCATTTTAAAAAAAATCGTTCAGCAAGACACCCGTAAAAATCGAAGTAATTACAAAAGGAAGCGTCAGTTCCAGCCGTTTCTTGCGTCGTCTGCTGCTAGACGCTGACCATCGCCTCCTCTTTTTAGAGGAGGCGATGCGCTGCACTAAGCTTCTAACAGGGAATTCCCTAGGAGGCGACGCGCGAAGCCACATCAAACCTGCTCGCTGCAACAATAAATTTCCTAAATGTCCCTAACTTTTGTCCCCAACTGACAGTGGTTTCAGGAGCCAATCAAAACGTGGAATAATTTGCAATTGTGGGTACTGTGGGAATCGGATTGGCAGCAAGTGGCTAGTGCAAAGGTCTATGGATTAGGCTTCTCGGCTCTGAAGCGTTTGTTAGTTCCGTTTTCGGGATGCCCTGTTTGGCATTCAATGGCTATCACAGACATGTCTAAACAGCAGCGTGATTAGCTCTTAACGCATGTGCTCGCGTTAGCGGGGAGTTTCTTCAGATGAAGGGGTGACCACATGCAGCGACGACGACAAGCGACGCGAAAAAACGCAACCCAAATGGCGCAACAACAGAGTGTACTTGGCCAAAGCGACAAACGAAAAAAATTAATACACTGCCGCCTATGTCCTCTGTCGTCGTCGCTCGCCGCTACAGTTCACTGTATCGCCGCTGCCGCTCGCTTGTGGGCTGCTTCTGGCCGGAAAAAAGCGAGCGAGGGCCCCGGCGGCCGCTTGCTGCTTTATACCGCTTCCCGCTTGCTGCTGTCGCCACTAAATAAGCGTCGTTAGCACACACTATGCGTTTTCTGCACCCATTCAGTTACAATTTTCGTGTCGCTCGTCGCCGTCGCTGCGTTCACTTACCCCTTGAAGCATGCCCTGCCTTGGACAGGCGCAATGGGGCAACATACATAGCAACTCGACAACAAGACAGTATTTATTTGTCATTTGAAGCATTCATGCAATTTCATAATGCTTTGCGCGCGTACTTGAAGACTTACTTGCGGTAACAGGCTTCGCTTCTACGTTAATTTATACCTGCTTAGGCAAAACAAATAAATACAACGCGATTACATCATTCTCGCATCTGTAATGCTGCATCGCCTGCCAAGGCGCGTAGCATACGATAATGAGGCTAATGAGAGGGAGCAAGGACACAGCTTTAGACAATATAAATAATTTTTTCAGCTAAATATTACAAAAAATCAAAGAAAACTTCATTCAGTTTGAAGTATGTAATAACTTAAAAATACATCCGAAACGACCCGCTGTATCTGGCAACGTGAGCCAAAGGCAGAACTTCTACTTTTTTCTTTTCGTTGTAACCCTCTAATTTGTTTTGCAGCATAAGACCTCGAACACAGTGCCTTACACAAAACAAAATTTGTTGACAGCGGAACTTTCGGCAGCAATTTTTTTAAACAAAAACTCAATTTGCGTAGCCACGAAGTCATTGCCGGCCATGCCATGCCGAACTTCTGACCGAACTACACACTATGGCTATGGTCCCTAGAAATATTTGCTAGTCTGCCGTCCGCGCGCTTTCTCTATGGGAAGGCGTGTCCGCGCCGCTGATGCACGCACAGCGCTGCGCAGAGGGCGCTGCGAGCAATCGGAGCGCCCGAGCGGCGGAGCGAGAGCGGCCGCAGGCCGGCGTGTGCCGCGCGCTACTGCCGCGGAGCGCGAGCGCGCATCGGTGTTTGTCGGCCACTTAGAGCGGTGAAATCGAATGGCAGGAGGTACATCAGCTCACAATTGAAGGTACGATAGTACTATAAGACCTTTCAGTTTCACACCCCGAATTTTTCGCGAATTGGGCTACAGAGCCTCTTTGCGGCCGCTGAATTTCGCGAGCGAGACCGCAGGATGAAACCGTAGCAACCAGCGTAGCCGTTTCGCTACCACCGCTAGAACCATTATTAAAGTGAAGGTTTATATGTGTCACTCATGGCCTATGTCGCCTCGAAAAAGCACGGCAGGAAAGCCAACTGTCTCTGACGACGGTGATGTTTGTGAGTAAAGTGAGATGAAAAAAACGCTTCCCGTGGTAAGAATCGAAGCTGGCTCCATCGCGTTATGAAGCCGACGTCTATCTGCGCAATTCCAACATGGTCAAAGCAGTTTGTATTTGGAGAGGAGTGTATGGACGTGCACATGTAATTAGTCAGAAAAATTATCCACTCCTCCACTCCGCAACAATGGTTGAATACAAAGCTTTCTTCGCGTGAAATCAAACGGCAAAGGGTCGATGTCAAATCCGGTACGATCATAAGTCCAAAATGCGTGCGAGTCAAAGTCAAAGCTCAATGAGTCAAAGTCAAAACTCAGACGACAAGGAATCGCTCACAAGAAAGCTTCGCCTTCAACCATCTTCGTCGTTAGACAGAGGGGTGTATGATTTTTTTAAGCAATGTTCAGACAGTGAGATCCCGTTCAAAAAGAGCTCCCTGCGGCACCAGAAGCTGCGTTTATTCCACATCGTAACAACCGGGTTATTCTCGAACGTCATTGACGGTGACAAGCACGCAGCCGGCTGGTAGGCTGACAAGAAGAAAAGCGAAAGCTTGAGTAAAATGTTGTGCCAGAAAAATCTTGTTCCTATATACTTTGGGCAGAGTGCGGGGGGAGGAGGGATAACGCAAGGTATATATGGTCATGACATTATAAATAAACCTCAATATTTTTACTCCTTGGTTTCAAACAGCCGCGATTATAATGATTGGCCATAACACAAACCTGTGCAATGAGGAATGCAAGCGAAGTTACTGATTTGCAGCCGGGTGTTATTAAAAATCAGTTTCACGTACCCAATGCTGGCGAATGTTTCAAGTCCTGGTATTCACGAAAATTACAGGCACGCAAAAGAGGTTTCATAGTACCCAATTAGTTTTTTTTAATTTCGACGTAAGCGGAGTGTGGGTTAAGCGAAATGCGAAAAATGTATGGCCAGATCACTGGAATAAGAGCTAGTGCTGGTAACAAACGCTCCAATGGACAGGGAAGCTTCCGGAATACAGGCAAAATAATTTGCAGAAAAAAACAATTTTTGTAGGTATGGCGGAAAAAGAACTGCGTGGCTGTTTCGCCTTCGCGTCTGGTCCCGAAAAAGTGTTCTCGAGTTTCTCAATGCCGCATCAACTGTTGGTCGCCAACGCTATATTCTATCTTGCTGTGAAGCAGGCAAAGCATATGTTTTTCTTGTTCCTGCCGTTTTTGGCACTTCTTGAGACACGTCGTCGTCCACATGATCAGAAGCGTCTTCCCCAGCTATATCAACGATGTAGACGTCAGACAGCACTCCGCTAACGGGACATCGGCCGCGCACAGTACGTACACCGGGCAAATTTGCCGTTCGCGACGGTGTTCGACGCGTAATGGGAGCTACCGAGAGCTTATCAGCTGCCTGCAGCGGATGTTGCATTGTGTCCTCTTTGTCAACATTTCGAGATATCCCTGATACCCGAAAAGACGTTTCGAGGGAAATGTTGGAAAATGTAGGCTATGACAGGTATATGCACGGCAAAAAAAAAAAAAAACTTTCCACTTAACCGATATTTCGGCCTATCTGAGTTCGAGTTATGGAGAAATCACTGTATCTGATGACTGAAGGTGATAAAACTTCTTTATTCGGCTTTTACATTTAACAGATTCCCAGTTGACTGGATGTAACTGAGGGGGCCGCGAAGACGTGCGCTTTAGGGCCTCCAGATCAACGTTGCGAAAGGTCAGAAGGCACCGGTTCGAGCTGCTTTATTTACTTATTTACATACACGTACAGGGACATCTTTGGAAACTTGCAAAGAAAGACGGTTCCAAAGAGCCATACAAAAAAGCGGAGCGCCGACAGACCACACACACACATTTTCACGCGCTGACGAATCCATCAGTTAACAACGGCGGGGGTATTCACAAAGAACGGTTGTTTGCTTGGTAATGTAGCTGAAGTCCCGCATGACGTTTCCAAGCTGGAAAACGATGCCGTGCCGGCACTGTTCCCGAATCCGAGTATGTGTCGAAATCGGTTCGACACATACTCGGGGGCTGGGTATCCTCACGATTCCGCGGTTTTTACTAGGCTCGATCCTTCATAATACGCGAAAACGTACTCCTGTCACTTCACGCTTCGGTTAAAACTCTTCGTACTGGTAAGAACCAACTTATTTGGCTAATCTGGTTTGTCGACAGGAACGGGTAGGGTTCGAAAAGGGGCAGTTAAAATGGGCTGAACCCGCCCAGAAATAGGGCAGAACTACGAAGGCAGCAGCGGCACGGCAGAGCGCCGTCCGCCGCAGGCCATCGCGCCGGCCGGCCACCGCGCTCCGATTGACTGCAGCGCCGCCGCTGCATGCATCACGGAGTAGCCCCCTTCGCGGCCGGCGGACGGCAGACTAGCACATATTTCTAGGGACCATACTATGGCGGCACTCATGGAGGCGTAGAGCGCTTCCGCCGAATCACGTTGACGCTAGCGCCAGATTCCACTCTAGGTAAGCTAGTGAGAAACGCTATGCCCAGAATGCCCCTATGTACGGAAAATTATGTGTTTGGGTCTGAATTGGCTGCGTAGTGATGATGATTATGATGATGATGGTGGTGGCGATTATTATTATTATTATTATTATTATTATTATTATTATTATTATTATTATTATTATTATTGGCGCCCAGTAAGGACAAGTGCCTCCTCTGCTGCCTCGCTTTCTTCGGCAGGCAGGCGTTTTTTCGATGTTCTGCGTGTAAACGCCGTGCGCACGGTAAGTGCATTGTTCTTCCGGACGAGGAACTGCAGCGTTTGATCTGCGGTGAGCAGCCGTTCGTCTGCAATCTGTGTGTGGCCGCGGCGTCACCCGCTAGGCCTAGCGACCCCGGTGACCAAACCAGCGAACACGGTGAGCCAGCGAACATCCCGGCCAAACGAGTGGCGTCCCCTGTCGGAGCAAGCTTCAACCCTTCGGCGGACCTACGCGCAGAGGTAGCGGCTTTGAAGAATCTCCTGTCCGAAGCCTGCGACAGCCTCTCCTTTCTTGGGGATGTTGTCACCGAGCTGCGCGAGGAGAACCAGCTTCTGCGACGGGACCATGTGGCTGGGCTTGCCCATCAGGCTGCAATCGTCGCGTCCCTGCGTGAGGAGGTTCGCTGCCTGCGAGGGGAGCTCGCCCGTCCGCCGCCTTCCCCGCCTGCTTCCCCGAAGCCTGCTAGCCGTTCCACGCTACCGGTGACGTCACCGCACTCCGGTCTCCCCATGAGGTCGTCGTTCGCCGCAGCTGCCGCCGGTGCAGCGGGAGAAGGCGGCCCCCTCCTGTCCTCGACGAACGCTTCGGCATTCTTAGAACGCTCCAGCGGTCAACCAGGTGCGGTGTTGAGTGATTTGAGTTCCCCATCGGACTGCCCTTTGCCTCCGCCTCTACGGTCCGACACTGCCAGTAATGGCCCGCCGGTGAACTTAGTGAAGAAAAGAAGCCCTCCTCGCGTTGGTGCATCGGAAGCTTCTGAGTTGGTTGTGGTGCGCCGACCGCTGAGCTCCAGGGCCATCTTTGTTACGAAGTTGTCGGCTAACACTACATCTGGGCAACTGTTGGCCCACTTGTCGAATGTGCAAGTCACGCCATTGTCATGCAAACGCCTTAAAACCAAGCATGACTCCTATTCTTCTTTTTGTGCAACTGTTGACGCAGAGTGTTTCAGGCGCCTGTGCGACCCGTCTATGTGGCCAAAGGGCTGCCTCTTCAAGCCGTTCCAAGGCAAGCTCCACCCTGGCATGGTGCACAGCTGTGAAACTTCTGAGAATGACCAGTAAGAACGACACTCTAGACATCTATTATCAAAATGCTCGGGGTCTACGTACTAAGTCCTCCGAATTTCTTAGAAATGTTGTGTGCTCCAAATTTTCTACTATTGTTATTACTGAAACTTGGCTTTGCGATGATATCTCATCTTCCGACTATTTTCCTCCGACCTATGAAATTTTTAGAAGTGACAGAAAGTTAACTGGGCCCAAGCAAAAGGGTGGCGGTGTTCTCATTGCCATCGATCGCTCAGTGCAATGCGTGCGGCGTGCAGACCTCGAGACTGAGGAATCAGTCTGGCTTGAGGTAGGCCTCAAGAGGGGCGAGAAGCTGCTCATCGGTGCATTCTATATAACCCCGGATATTTTACCTGCTGAATATAATCTAAAGCTCACATCTATTGAAAATGTTTCCAATTCACACTCCAACCATAAGCTAATTATACTTGGGGACTTCAACACCCCAGGTATTCACTGGAACAGTCTTTCATTTCAGCATAAAAACCATTATGCAGCGCAGAAATGCACAATGTTATTAGATTTTCAATCATTCACCTCCTTGCAGCAGTTCTGCCACATAGAAAACTTCTGTGGTAATGTCCTAGATGTGTGCTTCTCGAACTTGAAAAACGTAGAAGTGTGTGCCTCCGAAATATCTCTTGTACACCCCGACAAGTTTCACCCCCCTCTTATTGTCTCTGTCTCTGTCGCTGCCCAGCATTGCTATGGTGGTGTTGACGATTGTGCAGTCCTGCGATATGCTTTCAAGCGTGGAGATTATGTTGGGCTCTATCACTTTTATTCATCTGCTGAATGGTCTAGTGTTTTTGATGTCAATGATGTTGACGAACAGGTTCGACGTTTTACCGAAATTGTCAGGAGTGGCATGGAAAAGTACATCCCTTGTTATATGCCTGTTCATTCCAAATTTCCCCATTGGTTCTCTAAAGAACTTCGAAGTTCGCTTAAACTTAAGGACAGCGCCCACAAAAAGGCCAAGCGTTCTGGGCTCGACAAGTGGAAAGCGGAGTTTAGTCGGTATCGCTCACTTTGTAAAAGCCTCTACCGGCGTGACCACCAGCTCTATATAGAGTCGTTAGAGGCTTCTGCGTCTCAGAAACCGGCTGACTACTGGAGGTATGTACGCGGCCGTTCTAAGGAGTCTAAAGAACACATTAGCCTGCTTAATTCCGATGGGGAACAGGTTGAGGATGTCGCCACTAGCTTTGCTCAGTACTTTCATTCTGTCTTTCAACTGCCAGATGGTCACGACGAACGCCTATCGTTTAATAATATGTCTAATTTTAGTACACTTATGTTCGATGAAAAACTTGTCAATGATAGCCTTAAACGGGTGAAACCGTCATTTTCCTGTGGTGCAGACGGAATTCCAGCAGCCCTCATGAAGGTTTACGGCAACATTTTTGTGCCTGTCTTAACTTCCATTTATAATAACTGTTTACTTTTCGGCAAATTTCCTCGTGCATGGAAGATTGCTCGAATTTTTCCAATATTTAAGTCTGGTGATAAGTCAGCCGTTACCAACTATCGCCCAATCTCACTCCTTTGTGTCGCCTCAAAACTCTTTGAGTCAGCTCTGCACAACGTTCTTGCTGCCTGCGTCAAGAACGTTCTGATACCAAATCAGCACGGCTTTTTCTCGGGTCGATCGACGGTTACAAATCTTGCAAGCTTCATGACTCAGGCTTCGGCGGCAGTTTGTGAAAACGGCCAGTTGGATGTTATCTATTTTGACCTCAGTAAGGCGTTTGATGTAGTGAACCATAAATTATTAATTAACAAGCTTACTATGTCCGGTGTTGATGCAAGCCTTGTTGCCTTGTTGTCCAACTATCTCCTTGACCGGTCCTTCTACGTAGATGTAAACTTCAAAAGGTCTAGTGTTTACACTGCAACGAGTGGTGTACCTCAGGGTTCTGTGCTGGGTCCACTATTGTTTTCTATCTTTATCAATGATGTGTCAACAGTGTTAACAAAATCTTCATTTCTTCTCTATGCTGATGATGTAAAACTATTTAGGCACATTAGCAGTTTTCAGGACTGCTGTGCCTTGCAGAGGGATGTGTCGGAATTATCGGTCTGGTGCAGCAAAAACTGTCTAATTTTAAATCCAGCTAAAACAAAGGTTGTCACGTACAGCCGGAAAACCCATCGTCTACTGTTTTCCTACAGTATAGAGGGATCTCCTTTGCAAAGGGTTGAGGAGATTAGGGACCTCGGAGTTCTTTTCGACAGTACCCTCTCTTTTTCTTCTCATATTAGGCTCATCACCCGGCGAGCGCTCCGAAGTCTTGGAAATGTGTGTCGGATTACAAAGGAATTCTCTTCTCCAGATCCATTTCTTTTTTTTTTTTTTTTCAAAGTGAGTTTTATTTACAATGCAATATGTATCCCCCAGTTAGAATATGCTTCTGTTGCCTGGAACGGCATCTCCAAATCTAGTAGTGAATTAATAGAACGTGTGCAGAAGAAGTTTTTATCCATATTTAAGCACCGTCATCACAATCACAGTCCGGGTCCTGATTCTGACTTACCCATAGTTCCTTTCATTCCTTCGTTGACCTGCAGACGTATGCGTGCAGACCTTACATTTCTTCACAAAGTTGTTCATGGTGACCTTTCTTGCGCGGACCTGCTTAACTGTTTAGAGTTTAGTGTTCCACAGAGGCCCACCAGGTCGCATCGCCCTTTCTTGACCGCTGCGCGCAACTCCAATCATTCTCCAGTGCGCAGAATACAGAATTGCTACAACCGCTTCTCTGAACGCCTTGACATCTTTCAAAGCTCCTTTACAATTTACCGTACTGCGCTGTTGAACACGGTATGTTAAACATCTATGATATCTCTGTCGTTCGTTTTTCTTTTTTTTTTATTGCTGAAATTTGGTTTCTCTGCGGTTCTGTTTAACCAATATAGTTGCCTGTTTTTGAAACTGTTTACTTATCATGCTTGTCTTATCATTTGTCTCTATACTCTTGTCATTGTTTTTGTCGTCTTATACTGTCAAACTTTGTTCTCTGCTTGTTGTGTATTCATTACAATAAGCTGAGCCACAAAGGCATCTTCTTTTTTCTTTTTTACCTGTACCCAGGCTCCGCCTGTGCTTTATTTTTGTAATTTTCGCTACTTCAATATGTGTGTGTCTTGTCGCTTGTTTGTTTCTTGCAATATGTTTCTTGTATTTTGTTTTCATATAACTATCCGTGCGCCAGCACTCAGGCCTCTGGCTGTTCCTGGGCACGTAAATAAACATGATTGATTGATTGATTGATTATTATTATTATTATTATTATTATTATTATTATTATTTTCCTCAAAATTACCATGTATATCGTAATGATCGTGCCTTAACTGGATGCAAACAAAAGGGGGGCGGGGTACTTCTCGCAGTTAACAAATCTCTCCCGTGTGTGCTACGTAGCGATATTGAAAACGCAGGTGAGTCTTTATGGGTCGAAATTCATATCTCTAAAACTGAAAAACTTCTAGTTGGTGTTTTTTACGTTCCTCCTGATGTAGTTCCTGACGCGTTCAATAAGTTAGTCTCCTCCATTGAACAGGTGCTCACTACTCATTGCGACCTCAAAGTCCTCCTCCTTGGAGATTTTAACGCTCCTGGCGTTCAGTGGAGCCACCTCACCTGTTCCCACTACAACCACCACTTTCAACAGAAGGGTAATAGGTTACTAGATTTTTCGTCTTTCACTTCCATGGCACAGCGTAATCACATAAAAAACTGCAGTGGAAACATTCTGGACCTGTGCTTTTCAAACTTCGATGGCGTTAATGTGTCGCGCTCTGATTGTGCTTTAGTAATACCCGACAAATATCATTCTCCTCTTTCTATTTCCTGTTGCCTTCCTACAATGCTCCACCGTTCTGTAATTTCAAGCAATGCGCAACCTCGCTACGCTTTCGCCCGGGGAGATTACGTTGGGCTGTATGGCTACTTTTCTGCTGCCCCTTGGTCAACAGTCATTGACCACTCTGATGTCAATGAACAAGTTGACCGTTTTACTGAGATTGTGCTTTTGGGTATGAAGAAATACATCCCGCAACATTTACCAAAGAAGTTCAAGTTCCCACCCTGGTTTTCTTCTGAATTGCGGGATGCCCTGAAACTCCAAGAACGCGCGCACAGAAAGATGAAGCGCTCTGGTGCGAATCAGTTCGCTCAGGAGTTCCGGCGCCTACGTGCCCTATGCAAAATAGTGCACAAGCGTGATCATGCTTTGTACCTGGCGTCAGTTGAAGCTAAAGCAACTCATCAGCCGGGAGCCTTCTGGAAGTACATTCATTCTAGATCTAGTACAACGAAAGAATCTATTCGTCTACTGGATTCCAACGGCGATGAGGTTGCAGATGCGGCCGACTGCTTTGCTCGTCAGTTTTCTTCTTTGTTTGGGCTTAGCGGTGGTAGTGATGACGGCAGCGTCTCTTGTCACCAGGACGGTTACTCCGCTTGTTTCCAATTGGATGAGAACATCGTGCGGGCCAGCATCAAGCGGCTAAAGCCCTCGTTTTCTTCTGGGCCAGATGGTATTCCTGCTGCAATTCTAAAAACGTATGCAAATATATTTGTTCCTGTGTTCACTTCAATATTTAATAACTGTCTCCGGTCTGGCACGTACCCTCGATCATGGAAAATCTGTCGTGTATTCCCTGTTTTCAAGTCAGGCCCAAAAACCGACCCCATGAACTATAGGCCAGTGTCGCTTCTTTGTTCTGCCTCTAAAATATTCGAGTTATCTCTTCATAAGGTCTTGTCTTTCTCACTTAAACACGTCCTCATTCCTAATCAACATGGCTTCATGCGTGGTCGCTCAACTTCCACAAACCTCGCATGCTTCATGGAGCAGGCTCTCCCAGCAGTCATTGGTAGAAGCCAGCTTGATGCGGTCTACTGTGACATGAGCAAGGCCTTTGATGTAGTCAACCACTCGTTATTGCTTGCCAAGCTCATTCTGTTAGATGTTCACGCTTCCTTAGTGGGTCTTATACGTTGCTATCTCCAGGAGCGATATTGCTATGTAAGTGTTAATGGTCAAACATCATTTAGGTACAAAGCAACCACTGGTGTACCCCAGGGCTCCGTTCTGGGCCCCCTTCTTTTTTTATTTTCATTAACGATGTTGCTTCTGCCATTAAAAATTCTTCTTTTTTGTTGTATGCTGATGATATGAAAATCTTCAGAGAAGTGCGTAATGTTCAGGACTGTAATTCTCTTCAGGCTGATATCATGTCATTCCATCGTTGGTGCACCAAAAACGACTTAATTTTGAACCCCTCAAAAACGAACGTTGTTTCCTATAGTACGAAAACTCAACAGCTGCAATACTCCTATAAAATAGCAAGCACTGCACTGCCGAGGGTGACCGAAATTCGGGACTTGGGAGTACTATTTGATTCTTCTCTGACTTTCTCTTCCCACGTTACACAAATTACCGGACGCTCTCTTCGATGTCTGGGTGCTGTCTGCAGGTATTCTAGAGAGTGTAAAAGTCATCTTCCTTTCTGAAAGTTGTATTCGGCTCTGTGCTTACCTCTTCTCGAATACGGTTCTGTTGTTTGGAATGGAACTTGCAAGTCCAATAGTGACCGCATCGAAAGGGTTCAAAATAAGTTCCTTTCTATCTTTAGGCACCGTTTCCGTCATGTACAAGAAGACGCAAACGGCAGCATCTCTTGTCTCAAAAGTATTCCTTCCCTTTGGTGTCGACGAATGAGAGCTGACATTATCTTTCTTTATAAACTTCTTCATGGTGATATTTTGTGTGATGACTTGGTTGCACTTATCAATGTCAACTTGCCGAACAAACTTTTCCGAAGATTTCGAACTTTCAGAACAGATGCTTTAAGTAAACGATGCTCGTCCATCTGCAGAATACAATGTGCATATAATGAATATTCCGATCGTCATCCAGATCAAGGAAGAGGTGCTTGACCACCTCAGCCGCACCACCCCGAAGACCATTCTTACATTAGACGTCAAGGGAGCCTTTGACAATGTTACACATCAGGCCATACTAGATAACTTAAACACCACGGGATGTGGACTGCGAACTTTTCAATTCGTCAGTGCCTTCTTGCGAGACAGAACAGCAACTCTCCGCCTGGGCCCCCTCACCTCAACTTGTTTCCCCACCCCGGCCAAAGGTACACCCCAGGGTTCGGTTATTTCACCTTTACTCTTTAACATCGCCATGCTCCACCTCCCGGCCAAGCTGCAAGAAATTCCTGGAATTCACCACGCGTTCTATGCTGATGATCTCACCATTTGGACAACCCGGGGCTCTAGCGGTGAGCAGCAAGACAGCCTACAGCAAGCTATTGACACAACAATGGAATGTCTCCAACCTAGAGGACCAACATGCGAACCTACTAAATCTGGTCTTCTCGTTCTTCGTGCTCGCACTAGGGGAAGGAAAGCTAACACAACTCCCGATCCCCAGGTCAGCATATCCGGTGCTTCCATCCCACAAGTTCCCACGCTTCGCATCTTGGGAGTTCCATTCCATCAAGACGGATCCGGGTCAGCTCTCCTACCACAGCTACACAAGACAGTCTCCCAGCTGACGCATCTCATTCGCCGTATCCGGGGCTCCTCATATGGACTGCGAGAGTCAGACACATGTCACCTCGTACAAGCCTTGCTCACCAGCCGTATCACTTATGGGACCCCCTTCGTCAATCTGAAACCCCAAGAGACTAGCAAGTTGGACGCCCTCATAAGAAAGACGTACAAATCAGCCCTCAGCCTGCCTACTTACACCGCGAACGAACGACTCATGAAACTTGGCCTCCACAACATCCTGAATGAACTTATCGAAGCCCAGCGCGTATCTCAGCTGCAAAGACTTGCCCTCACCCCCACAGGCCGTCAGGTCCTTCATAATATAGGCCGAACCCCGCCCCCTGCTCGTCTTAACCTACAGCGCATCCCCCTTTCCATTCGGCAACAACTCAGAACAGCGCCCATACCCAGGCACATGCACCCCATTTACAACCGGGCGCGAAGAGAAGCTCGAGTACGCCACCTCGAGAAGCGTTACGGCAATGACCCGCAGACCCGTTACACGGACGTTGCGCATCCCTCCCCCAATTCTCCGGCTACGCTTGTCACCCTGGACAATTCTGGCAACACCCTTACTGCGGCAACTTACCGAAATATGCCTACACCCGAAGCCGAAGCCCTGGCCATCGCCCATGCCATTACTACACATCGAAGTCAGCCTTATCTCACCATCATTAGCGATTCACAGCAAGCCTGCCGCCTTTACCAGGCCGGTCTCGCCCCACAGCAAGCCTTACCCATGCTACGCTACCTACCTCCGGACCTAGAAGTGACCATTGTATGGACTCCTGGCCATGCCGGCCTGGTTGGGAATGAAGCGGCTCATGCCGCAGCCCGCGATCTGCACTACCGGGCACTCCCAACTTCAAGGACCGACACTGGTTGCTACCCTCCCACCACTGAAGACACGCTCCCTGCCCTTGATTCCACCTTCAGCGCCATACTGTCCCACTACAGGCACACACGAAGAATATACCCCCCGCCCCACCCCTCCCTCCCAACACACCACGCCACGCTTTATCGCCGCCTGCAAACTGAAACGTTCTATAATCACCCCATCCTACACCACATCTCGCCGTCCCTTTTCCCCTACAACTGCCCGCACTGTCACATACCTCTCACGACTTACCACCTTGTTTTCTCTTGTCCTCACAACCCTAACTCCATCCCATCCACCAACCCTGAGCAGTGGGAGTCCGAGCTGACCAGCTCAGCACCAGAGCGACAGCAAGCCCTGGTGCAACGAGCTCTGGACGCAGCTCGGACTTGCGGCCTCCTGGACTTGGGAGGCTGAGCACATCGTGGTGTGCACAATAAACGTTTATTCCTCCTCCTCCTCCGATCGTCTTGATATATTCCAGAGCTCTTTGTCTTTGTTCTCTAATGAATTGAAAACTGTTGTAGCTTAAGTGCCTTTATGTCATTTATGTGCCGTATTTCTGTTCCGTATTTATTTTATGCAAATCATCATCTTGCTTGTTTGTTTTTCACTTTTCCTGATTTTGTGTTGCTTGAATTTCTGTCGGTTTAAGTGTCAGTGCTTGTAACGCTGAACTTCGTTTTTCCATTTTGAAACTTCCTAACATTTTGTTACAAAACCTTTGTTTTATGTGTATAATCTATCTCCGTCATGTGCATTGAGTATTTGCTTGTGTATTTTCAATTTTTCACGTGCCTTCAACGTTTTGCTGGCCAGGTGTCATGGCTTCTAACACTAGGCTTCCTTTTTTTTTTTGCTGTTTTGCTGTTTTGCTTTCTGGGATCTCTGTAACTATTTTTACCTTATTGTTTCTTTCATATATATATGGTTTTCTGTGTTGTGTTGTCTTGATTTTAGTTTGTTTTTATGAATGCTTGTATATGGTGTACCAGTACCAAGACCCTAGGGTTGTTCCTGGGCACCAAAAATAAAGATTGATTGATTGATTGATTGATTGATTGATTGATTGATTGATTGATTGATTGATTGATTGATTGATTGATTGATTGATTGATTGATTGATTGATTGATTGATTGATTGATTGATTGATTATTATGTAGTGGTGCGGGGGGGGGGGTTAAATCAGTCCCGTGAACCAGCCTGCCTTTCATTACTAATATCATTTACTGGTAACAACAAAGCGCTTTACGCACTATACGTTTAATAAAAACGGCCTTTTCAAGTGCCATCCACTCACTTTAACTACATCGACTACAACATTTAGCTACATCCTTTAACTACATCGAACCACTAAAACCAACTAATGCGGGACAGCTAAAGGCAAAACAGCAGACGTTGGATCGTTCATTCCCACCTAGATCGCATAAACGGAACACCATTTTTATTTTGCTTTCTGAACTGGGAGGGTTCAATAATTGTTAAAGGATGTATATTTCAACAATTTCCGAGGCCACCTAATTAAACTTTATTCTTAAAGGTTTCTATTGTTCTTAGCACACTAGAAACCAAAGGAAGATTTTCGATTAATTTGTTTCTTTTTTTTGCGCTAGGAAGACGTAAGAATGTCTCAATTCCCTTTTAATTCGTCATTTTGTGCTACGGTGTAACAATTTTTGAACCCTCCCAGTTCAGAAAGCAAAATAAAAATGGTGTTCGGTTTATGCGACCTAGGTGGGAGTGAACGATCTAACGTCTGCTGTTTTGCGTTTAGCTGTCCCGCATTAGTTGGTTTTAGTGGTTCGATGTAGTTAAAGGACCATTAATACAGTGTCTGATAGCCCTGCTAATTGGAACCTTTGCTGTGGGATACAGTTATTCCCCTAAAAAGTAGCTATATGTATAATTATTTTTTCACTAAAGTAACCTCCCCCCTCCACCTACATTTTCCTTAAATTTCTTTACTTTTTGCATGTACTACGTTTCGTTGAACCTCCAGCGATAGCGAAATAACAAGCGCTGCCCTCTCGCTTGCTACTTCGTGCTGCGCATATCGGCGCGACTGCCTTTGTCCTGGAAGTCATTACGTGTTACCAAGCAAAGAAAAGGAAAAACCAGAAACGGGAAATATCTAGCCCTCACTCGATATGTATGGGACATCATTAAAATTTGCATAGATCCGAATGGAGCAGAGCCGTGGAATTGCTACGAGATACGCTTCGAGTGCCTACAGGAAGCTGAGTGCCTACTTTCTGTGTATTCTGATGCCGGATTGTATTGTGGTGCCGGATATTGTGATGCCAAAATATTGTGATGCCGGAAACAGGTAATTGCAAAATAAAAAGTTATACAGACGTCCCAAAGTCAATGACTGTACCGGAAACCCCGGTGAGTTTGTCACAGCGGCAGTAAATACAATAACAAACGCTATGGGGCTGTTATAAAATACACCACTAGTGACAATGGGAAACCTGGGGCCTGCTAAGGTATCAACTTGGGTGAGTGCCGGGGGAGGGGGGGGGGGGGGCAACGCAGACACGTGACACGACGCAGACCTTGTTGCTTTACTTAATTTCCCTAGCTCAAACAGTCGCATGAAAGACCGCAATTTTGGCCTTTCAGGTAAGGCCCAGAGGAAAGCAAATGACAAGAGCCATCACGGTCATCGACGAACAGTGGCTTCCCTGGAAACAGTGTTCTGCGCTGCTGGCGTGCCCCTGTTCTAATTACGTGCCATCACGTTTCTAACCCTTCTTCCGCCACTGGTAACGTACGGAGGTATCGCTGTAATAAAGCGCTCGGCACCTATTCTGAGGTTCTGGGTTTAAGCCCCGTACAAACTCTAATGTGCTTTTATTTATTCCTTGCTGGGGTGGACATTTTCTATACGTTACAGGACAACGACAACGACGGTTTTTCGCAGAATGTGGCACTTAAAAATCTGCAGCAATATGCCATGCTGTTGCATTGCCATGCTATTAGGACGTTTCGTTTGGTCGCGGGGTTGTCTGACCAAGGAGGTTTCCGACACCGTGCTTTTTCGTCGGTGCTGTTCTATACCGGTGCGTGGTAAAACGCCGAAGTATTTTAAATGCATACGATTCCTGCACGAATCAACGCGGAAGCGCTCCTGTGCGTCTGTAATGACTGCTGCGTCACGCTTTCACCGCACAAATATTGACATCTCCAAAATCCCTGTGGCTTTCATTTTCGTATAACGCTTACGTTGTCCCTGTAACGGTGTGCGGCTCGTTGTATAGCGCGGTTACGGATAAATGGGCACTTACGGAGGTACTTTACAAAGGCCCTACGGTCGTCATATATTCATATAATACCGCTTGTATTACCCCTAACAAACTGTGTTCCGGCAACGCATTTTTGTAACGTAGTGAAGCCGACTGTAAGAGTGCTTGGTATACGGTGAATCAAGATATTCATGGAATATTCGGAGGTATTTAACAAAAGACGCTAGGGTCCTCTTACGTTCATATCCGACTGCTTATATTGATTGCTCCATGAAAAAAAAAAAAGTACTTCCAGCAATGTACTTGTGCATAGTAGTGAAGGCAACTTTAGGGGCTGGGAGTATAACACTGCCAGCTGGGAGCCTTTGCGAGTTTTTCCTTCCCAGTGACTGGCCGAAAGAGACCGAGGAGGCAACAGGGAGAACACCGCACAAATCCACTTTCAACTGGGGAGCACTCACCGACAACCCTGAGGTAGACGGTGTAGTTGGCACGGCGGCCGTCAGGGAAGATGACGCGGCAGACGTAGGTCCCGCTGTCGGCGACGGCCACGCGGCCGATCTTCAGCAACGCCGGGTCACTGTGGACAGAGAAGTAGGAGCGGCTCTGCCAGTCGGCGCGGACCACGTGCTCGCCCAGCCAGACCCCGCCGCCGCCAGCGGCCTCGCCGTCCACCACGTAAACCGTCCGTCTCTCGGGAGGGTCTTCGAGGCGCGTCCACCGCAGCTCGGACACGGCCGGTGGCTCGTCCAGGCTGGCCGGCTTGGCCACGCTCCCCCCGCTTTGCGTCTGCAGCGGGCACGGAAGCGTCGTCTGCGCACCGTTGCGGGCGAGCACGCGAAGTGGACTCGTGGACTCGGCAGGGTCTGCGAGGGAGCAGTGCAGCGCCGGTTATAGGAAACTGACTACGCCCTCTGCACAGCACCGCGGCGAAGCTTTTCGCCATAAACTTTCTTGTCCTATCGAGCCATTGTTATTATGAGTGGCGTGCCATTTAACTCGTTAGTTCTCTCATAAGCTTGCTGTTACAACGGCAGCTGTCGCTGTGGAGACTGCTGTATTTTGGGTGGATTGCGTTCGGCGGATTGTTGATGTGCGTCCCAATGGGGTATCCCCCAGTGTGCGTGCGTGCGCGTACACACACACGCACACGCACACATGCACGCACACACACGCACGCATACGTATATAGAAGCAAACACGCAGTTAGCAACCGCTTAGTTTGTGTTTTTGTTTTGTTTCTTAAAGAAGAGAAGGACTTTAAAAGGCGCAGAATTCAAGCTATTAAGAAAATTAAAAACAGCGCTCCGCGGTCGTTTCTGCTCCGGAGTTGGTAAGCAGATGGGGCAGAAAAGTTCACCAATTGCAATACTTTTGCCCGCATGCGCGCCTATGCTTGAATGCCTGTGAAAGCTTGTGACGGCATGTGTGTCTGTGCCGGCGCGAGCCTCTATATGCCTCCTTGTCATAATAACGATTTATTCCTTCCCTTTTCTCGAGCATTGCCTTTTCTCTCATATTGCCGGCTCTGGGTCGAAAACTGGACTAACCACGCTTCTAAAGGTATCGCACGGCGTTCAACACACCATGAGCGGTTAACTTCGCACAGACCGCACATTACTTTTTGCTCGGACGTCCTTTACCTCCGGCTATATTAAATGACTTCGATCTACAGAAAACCTGCATTTCGTGTACGACAAGTCCGAGACTCTGAATAAGGAATTATTTCTTGCGTTCGTTTTCGAGTCTTCCACGTTCGAAATATGTGAAATAATAAGCGCAAAGTGGTTTCTTGGTAAATATTTGGTGCACGGGCTGGTGACGATTTGCTCATTCCGTTCAGTCATTCCGGTTTCTTTCACCAAATTTTATCAAGTTGGCACTTCCTCGTCACGTGCGTTATTGGAAAAAAGACGCATTATTAATTCTGATGCCAACAGCTTGAAAAGCCATCCTTATAGCTCTTCAGTCTGCCTTCCGGTTACCTCCGTAGCCCGAGCCATACACAGCCAAGTGTTAGCAGCATCGTGACTCCCTTCATCCACTTGATCTTCCGCCATCCGGTCTGCTAACACGTGTAAGTGAAACTGGTCCTTGCAAAAACAAGCGTAAATTCGAGCTTAATGAGTTAAACCGTGTCCTCCCCGGCGAATTGTATTTCTCCGCAAAATACCCCGGGCGTGGCCCTACACAAATACTCCCGTCCTTACCGCTGCCCCTAAAATAGCGCACCTAATAAAGAAGTAGGTAAACTGCTTGCTGAGGCAACCATAGCCTTTCATAGAATCGCCATTCATTTCCCCGCCTAGGTGACACCGTCCCGCATCAAAGACACCAACAATCCCCACTCATCGCTAAGCCTGGTAGCCCTCAAAAGGCTGGAGCGGGAAACGAGAGACGTCTCTTCGTACGATCTATAGTGACCTTAGACAAAAGTGGTGTCCCTTGTTAAGGAATGTGGCACTCTCCTTGGTTGACGAAAGAAGTTTTTCGGCTCCGGGTTGGGGCTGGAGCAGTTTAATTAAGTAGTTAATGACCCTATACACGCATTGCGCGAAGGGCACAAAGCGGGTGAAGCAAGGCCAACTTCGAACAACCGAGACGGTGTACATGCTGGGGCTGTTTTTACGCGGTGCAGCAAAGAGGCTCCGGCTCTTCTCACGCCATCCGTCCCGGCACCTTTGCTTATACTGCTGAAGATGTTCCAGTACTCAAGCATTATTTCTTATGTCCGGAAGTGTGAAGCAGTTGCTTTTCGTGTGAGAAGCAAGCAGCAACAACGAAAAAAGAAATAAAACCGACCACGACACCACAATTGAAGCAGCGATTTCTTTGCCTTCATACGATGTACTCATCTCGCTCAGGCTATTATTTATAGGCACCGCTTCAGCACATAACGCCGAAAATCATGTCGTCCAACATGCACGCGCAAACACACGGGCGCACGCACACGCGCACACGCACGCACGCTCGCCTACACCTCCCCCCCCCCCCCCCCACACACACACACACGCAAGCACACACACTCACACGCAGGCCCACACTCCCACACAAAAATAGACCGTTTCAGAGAGTGGAAGCAGACCAGCGGGCATCTCAAAGCACCAGCCACAAAATCTGTTACGCGGCGTACTTTGAGGACAGTGGTTCAAAGAAGGCGGATCACGATTTCATCTCTAAGGCGATTGGCACCGGGGAGAACTTGGCAGCGGACAACCAGAAAGAATAAGATGAATGGAGCGGGAAAGTGGGCTGGTGCACTTTGGGCAAAACAAGAACGAAATGGGGGGCCCGTTGATTCGTCGATAGAGAAAATGTAGAAGGGGGAGAGCCTGAGCAAACGGAGTGAATAGATTTCAAAAAGGTTAAGAAGTGTCGGCGGTGACGCCGGAAAAAGGTAGAAACTGCCCGTTCAGATCTGAGGGCTTCCACGTCGGAAAAAGTTTAGCTCCTTGATCTAGCCGCTAAACCAACATCTACCCTGGACAGTGGAGTGAAAAGTAAAACAAGAGCAAGAAAAGGAATCAAGAGAGAACATTTAAACAAGAAATCACAGGACAAAAAGAAAGTGAAAGTTTCGGCACCGTTTGGGAATCGCGAGCTAAGGACGATGGGATTCTTTCAGTTCTGTTACCTCCCGTGCACGCGATAAAAAAAATGGCAAGAAAATTTGCACAATACCAACTAAACGATCAAGTCGGCCAACCAATCAAACGAGTCGCCGCAGGGGACCGGCTGATTCGTGCGAGATACCCGCCGCGGTGGCTCAGTGGATAAGGCGGGGTGCTGCTGGGTCCAAGGACGCGGGTTCCATACCGGCCGCGGTTCGATCCCCGCTCCTTCCATCAGTCTTATTCTTCTCATTTACTAGCAAGATGCCGCCCTTTGGATTTCGGCGGAGAGCGACACACAAAATCAACACCCGACTAAGAAACTAGAAGAGTCACAATGCGCAGTCAGGGCATGGCGACGACCATTTCATTCCTTCTCCATTCGAGGAATTGTCATTGCCAGCAATTTCATTCCATTTCGTTTAACTCCTCGTAGTGCAAAGCCTCAGGCCATTTGAATTTTTCTATAATGACCCACCTCTCCTTCCCCCCGCCCCCCCCCCCCCCACCTCGCCCCTACTCAAACCCCGCTTCTGCGATCCCATCCACATTTTTTATACTATCGCGTGAAATGTCTTTAGCAAATGTAACTCCATATTGATGAAAACAAAAGCTGGCGTCGTTGTAGGTAAAAAGGGCAGAGATAAGCTAAACAAATTAAAACATTCTGTTTTTATTCCCAAACAAAAACTGAACGAATGCTGTTTAACGTGATACTTCAAGACAGTTCACCTTGCTGCAAGATTTTCCTTCAGCTCGAAGCAGTTTCTTGTAATAAGATCACCTCGTTCCTTGTCTTCTCGTTTAGAATTTCTATGATTGCATCTTTTTCTTGTGCACATTAAATCTTTGTATCTCTGAATATTGCGCGTTTATCTTGAATACAAATGATTTTTATCAAGCCACACATTCTTATTTTTGCACCCAGATAACTTGTTTGTTTTAGCATGTTTATTCTCCGCCCTCTTGACTTCCAGTGTGCTTAATGATTCACTGCTTCCTGTGTTTTGTTTTCTTGCTGAGTGCTTCTATACATTTCCTCTTTGAAGAAGAAAGAACACCGACCACAAGTTATTTCGAGTTTAAAAGAAATTAACCGAAACGTTAATTTCTTTTAAACTCGAAATAGCTTGTGGTCGGCGTCCTGGGGCCGAATTCTCTAAAAAACGGGCGTCGTTTTGAAACGACGGGGTAGCGCCATGCAAATGCATGTGTTCTGGGTTTGGGGCCGTCGCTTTGGGGTGTTTGCACACGGACTGAGCGGCAGAAAAGCGCTGTGGCAAGGGCGCGAAGCGACGCCTACTTCCCCCCGTCGTTTCGCTCGTAGCTTCGTGCCCTTGCCACACTGCTTTTCTGCGGCTCAGTCCCTGTGCAAACACCCCAAAGCGACGGCCCCAACCCCAGAACACATGCATTTGCATGGAGCTACCCCGTCGTTTCAAAACGACGCCCCGTCGTTTTATAGCGTCCTCGATAAACACGCACCGGTGTTGCCCCCAAAACCGGCGCGGTGCACAGTGCCCCACGACGGTGCGTACCGGCACGGAGCGTTGATCGAGGACAAACGGGGCGGTTCTACCCAGGCGCCATCTCTTAATCTAAGAAATCAACTCATAAAAACGTTCACAAGTAACAATACAGCACTGTAATGAGACACAGCGCTATTTGAAAGTGGTATTTATTGAAGGCCAATGATTATATGTACACACAACTTAAATCCGTCACACATGCGGAACAACCTACCGCCACCGCATCCACTAAACAGCTACATACAAGCGATACAAGCTGCTTCTAATCTTCGTTTGAGCCATAATGCGAGTGCCTGTTTTGTTCCGCCCTTCCGTTACAGCAAAACAAGTAGGTCTTCATCGTCTAGGCACTCCGGTAACAGTTCATGATAATTCGATCGAACGAAACGAATGTCAATACCCAACTTTCTGGCAATGCATGCAGCCGTCTTTGAAGTACACAAAGTTCGCGTCCTCATTTACAATCACTGGCCGTTGTTACCGCCCGTTAGGAGACTGCCGCATCGTTGCCCGATGAATTCACAAGCACGCCATCCTTGTCAGCAACAATACACAGCTCCGTCCACCTTTACACGAGTGTTGCGATGCGCCGTCGCTGCAGCAGACGGCGGAGGAAGCTCCTTCGCCGGCATCGTCCGCGATGCATCTCGGGACTGCACGCCGGCGCACCGTCGACTCTCTCGGTGCGCGGCGGTGCAACCAAAAATTGCCCCGCGACGGTGCACCCCGGTTTATCGAGGACGGACGGTGCACACCGGTGCGGTTTATCGAGGATGAAAAGGCGCACCGGTGTGCCCCGGTGTGCACCGGTGCGGTTAATCGAGGATGCTATTAGAGAATTCGGCCCCTGGTCTTTCTTTTTCGAAATGCATCCCGACCAGACGGGCTTCCCTCATACCTTTGACTTCAAACATCTTTTCTTTGTTTTCCTCCTAGGTTACTGCAGCTTTACATCATATTTAACGGCTTGCTTCTACTTTTGTATATATTCAAAGTTCTTTGCCCCGTTTGAGTGGGTAGGACCATGTAATGATGCCAGCGCCGATGCACCCCGTCTTGACGATGACCCCCCTCCCTTCTCATGGCCTTGCTGGGTCTCCCCATCCGGTGGCGGGATGTTGGGGCGGCCTCCGCCGACGCCGGCCAGTCGCAACCCTTTGTATGGGCCTCGCCGGCGGCTTTTACGCGGCGTCGGGGGAGGCTTTCCTTTCATCCTGACCTTCGGGGACGGCCAGGGGGGGAGCGGAGGTCAAGATCCTCTTTGGCATGTGCACTGCTGTGGGGGAGGCGGCATTGCTCGCGCCCTGCTCGCGCATGCTTCGACGAGTTTGTTCGGAGCTGCGGCCCAGAGCGGTCGCACCAAGGCTTGCTCCCGTGGTGGTTTCTGGCCGCCAGAGCCCCACGAATTTCTCGCCAACCGTGCGGCGGTTCGGCACACTTTTGGCCTCCGGGCCCCCATCAGGGATCGCGCCGCGATACCCCCTTTTGTGCGCTGCGGCGCCTTTTATTTGTAATTCAGTTTTCGTTTTATCTTGTGCTATGTTTCGTCGTATCCTGTAAATAAGTGTAAATAGACTTTTTCTTCATCATCTACCTCTTGCGTCATCGTCATCGGCTACTTTCACCCATCCACGGCGACACCAACCACATTCTTCTACGAATCAAATTTTACTGACCAAGTATAAGAGCTTCGTGCGCTTTTCATTCGTACGCCCCTTAAACTAATTCCCTGTAAGGGTCATGTAGGAATGTCGAATAGGTAAAGTAAATACTTAACAATGAAGAAAGCCGCCCAAGTTCGTGCGTAAATGCCTCATACGCCGTTATTTATTTATTTATTTATTCATTTAGTTATTTGTTTAAATATTTATTTATTTATTTATTTATTTATTTATTTATTTATTTATTTAAATATACTGCAGCCCTTGTGGGGCTATAGCAGGCGTGGGAGAGAATGTACAACGTTTCTATGCATGCCCGGGAGTGCAGCAGTCGTACATAAAACGAATTAACCAAAAAAGTACAAAAATGTACACAGACATATGCTCGCATAGCAATACAGACGGTATGCGTATGAGATGAGCACAACTGTGCTCATCTGTTCCACGCTGGTGAGCCAGCGTGTTCACTGACCACTCGAACTGTGGGAGCCGTTCGGAAGGCTGCCTTTCGCAGGCTGGCGACACACTTCCGGCTTGAACGCATAAATCTACGGCGGCGGACGCGCGGTGCGTACGTAGCGGGTTGGCAGAGCGATGACGCTGCAGGCGGAACGATGACGCAGCCCCAGCGTAGGGCAGCGCGAGGAGCGTCACCTCAGCGTTTGCTTCACGGCCAGTAGTGCCAACAGCGATCTTCTTGGCACAAGCCGCCGCTGCAGCATGGGCAGTCAGAAAGGCGATCAAGAACAAAAGGGGCCGTGTCGGTGCGACCGCGCACGCTCACATTGTAGCTGATTGTGACGTTCCTATCTGCACAATGAATTTACGACCAAGCAGAGAGGCGCAGATGTTCGAGTTGTCTGAGTTTAAAAGCGTACTTGCGCCTCTTTTTTTATTGCGTAGCATTTCTCTGAGTAGCATTTCTTTGCGTATCTCCGTCGCCCGGTCCGCAGGAAAAGATAACTTTATTAAACGAATTGAACAGGTCTCTGTGAAAAAGGTATCGAAATAATAATCACTAAAAAATTAGATTGGCATTTACGCCAGAACAGCGACAGCATTCTATTGGAGTAGCGCTAAGTGCGGGGCAGAATGTTGGCACTCAAGCTATAGAACTATTAGGTGAAAAAGAAAAACATCACAGGAAAGAAGCAAGAGAGAGAAATAGAAAGAGAGAGAGAGAGAGAGAGAGAAGGGAGAGAGAGAAGGGAGAGAGGAGAGAGAGAGAGAACATTTTAGTGAAAAATTTGCAGTGCGCAACGAAAGAGGGATCATGACAAAGCAAACGAGCAAAATTTGCACAAGTACGCAAACCATATGCTATGTAACTAATCGCTCCCGAGCACACACAGTGAAAGGCTAACACACAATCTCCGAGTTACCAAGATGCGAGGGTTGTTCGATAATTACGATAACCATAACATTTCCACGCTTTTTTTTTCAAAGCCATTCATTATATGTCTCACCATCAGAACAACTGATTGATTGATTGTCTATAGGGTTACCGCGCCGACGCAACGCAGGCGATGAGGCGTGCCGTAGTGGAGGGCTCCAGATTAATTTTGAACACCTGGGGATCTTTAACGTGCGCCGAAATCTCGTACACACGGGCGTTTTTGCTTTTCGTTTCCATCAGAAAAGCGGCCGCCGCGGCCGGGAATCGAACTCGCGACCTCGTGCTCAGCAGCGCAACGCCTTAGCCGCTGAGCCACCGCGGCGGGTACACACAGCAACTGAAGGCCACGAACTCGTGACTTTTTTTAAGCGAAGCTTTATAGGCCGCACTGATGGCGACCATCCCGTCACCAAAACGCACTTCAGGAAAGCCAACTTTACACAATTGGTTTCACAAAACGCACATCACGCGCCTCAAGAAAAAACCCGGCCATCTCCACTAACTTGAAACCTGGGAAGGAGCGAAGCATGCAGTGTATCAGTGTATTCTAAGTCTTTGTCTTGCCACACGGCGCGCGCTGATTGGGCGCCGGAGAAACTCCGGTGGAAGGAGCAATTGCGTGCTTGTTGAGGCGGTGGCGCCCTCTCTTGCGTTGAACCGGAGTTAAGCAATATGCATGCCCCATCTGCCCCAGCTTGAGGTAGTGGCAGGGGTCAACGCGAGTGCCTATTCTCGCTTCGACCGACCACCCGACCCGATCAAACCTAGCGTCGAGAGCCGGTGGGTACCTGAGTGTAACACAAATTGTAACCCGTCTATAAATAGCTTCTGCTTGTGGTTGACGATTGCTGCAGCGGACAGGGAGCGTTCCACGAATATTGAAACCATGTTAGTTTATTTTGAACCGGTTTTATCCATTATACACTGTGTTTTTTTTTAATACGCGTTACGTTCCAGCGCGAGGCGTTGGAAAACGAGTGTCCCGATGTTTTAGTACCGTGACTACAGGAGGTGACAACAGGAGACGCCGACAGGCCGAGCCCCAAATGTGCTTCGCCCCTAAAAAGTCCAGGGAAGCTTGCAGTCACGTGTGAATGGCGAAGCTGTTATAGGTGAGCACTGGCGGACACATAGTAAAGTTTCAGCAGCATTGTTCGTTTGCATAGTTGCGGTGCTAGTAATCGTCGTCACAGTAGCGGTCCCAGGGATTGGTTTTGGGGGGGGGCGAATTTTTTTTTTGAGGAGGGGGGGGGGAATAAAAAACTACTCCCCTCCTTGCGCCAATTCTGCGGAGGAGGTGATAACCATGCAGGCGTGTGCGCGTAATGTGGTGTAACCCGCTTGCGCACAAGTCACCGTGATTTGTGTTAGCGACACAGTGCTTTTTGGCGCCCCTTATCCTTAGGTGGTGCAACGGCTGGCTCGAGCCCGCATTTCTGACGTTCACAACACGTTTGCGGCCTCGCACAAGTGGGATTTAACCTCGCGCAACCGGAAGGCATAAAAAAAAAAGATGCTGAGGACCTCTTTGGGGGGGGGGGGGGAGGGGGGGGGAGGGGGGGGGGCGATCGCCCCCTTCGCCCCCCCCTTGGGACCTCCACTGCGTCGTCATATGCATGGAACGGGTCGTCGTCTTCTTCGCGGCGAGTGGTGGATGGATGCAAAGCCATCCTCAGCATTGTAGACCTCCCCAGTTCTTCGTCAGTGACCCGAGGCAGCGGTGGCGGGATCTGCAAGTGGTCTCGGGAAGGACTGGCGCACTCGTTTATATCGATGTCTCCAGTCATCCATAGCGACTCCTAGAGAATGCCACCCTCCACGCTACTCTAGAGAGGTCACAGCGCTAGAGAGGTCACGCCACGCTGAAGAGGTCACCGCGGCGGCCGCGGTGACCTCTCCTCAGTAGGGTGTCTTTTAGACGACGTTGCGCGCGAGTGCTCTTCTACGGTACCGACCGCATGCGTTTAACGGCACGAGGACGAAAGTACGAGGGGCGTACGCTATGCCGGGTCTTTCTCGTTCCGAGCAAGTGTTGCCACGATTACGGTGAGCGCTGGAGTATTTTTTCTTTTCTAAAGCCACTATGCGAGCCGCCGCGAGGCACGCGCTCACGAACGCTCGGCATTTTCTTGGAATTTTTTTCCTGCAACGGCGAACTTATGGCCAGCAACAACAGCTCCGCTGTTAAATCGAACCTGGGTCCCTCGCGGTATGAACACGACGTCTATCCGACTCCGCCATTCAGACACGGTCGAAGGCTTTTTTTTTTTTTTAGTTTGACCTTGACTGAAGTTGCATGGGAGAAAGTTTCTCGCTTTAACCATCTTTTTCTTGAGTAAGGGACTTTAATTTATGTACTCAACTAAGCCAAGGAATGCGCAAGTGATTCTCGCGCAATAAAATTGGGTTTGTTTTAACCACTACTAAAATGAATAGTAGGAGGAAAACGCCTTGAAATCTGTCTTAGATCAAATGTGAAGGCCTGTGGGGAGCAGGTTGGAAGCACATTGGAGTTTCGCAACATTGTAAGTTAAAATCATCCAGAGCCTCAACTTAGTACGCGTGGTACAGACAAAATGCTTCTGCAAGGTTATCGAGAAACGAACGCCTGGGCGTGCGGCCGCCTGTTCGTGGTGCCTGGTCCGTGTTAATAAGGGAGACAAAATACCCTGGCTTCCTTTTTTGACTTCGTCTTATGAAGCGTAAGCGAAACTTACATGCACTTATCTCTTACAGCAAAAGCCGAAGTAATTTTCGGAAAACGGGCACCGCCGTCACTTTTCTTTGCAATACCTTAATAACTCAGAACCTCTTTTTACATTTTGTTATTTGAAAATTTTCTGGAAAGAAAAGTGTGGAAGAAAGACAATCGCGATTTTCAAATGGTGAACACCATATACACCCACACACACCCACACACACACACACACACACATATATATATATATATATATATATATATATATATATATATATATATATATATATATATATATATATATATATATATATATATATATATATATACACACACGGCCAGGCTCCCGTTATACTCAAGACAGCGTATACTTTCCAGATGACCTTTTTTTTCAGAATTCTTTTAATATTTTGTCTTAAGCGTGTTGGAGGATGCTGCTCAGTTCAATACAGCAACAGACACGGCTAGCCCTTTTTTAAGTTTTCTGAACCGAACTGGTCATTTACAAAATACATCGCCAATGTTTTATAACGCTAAAATAAGGGAATCGCACTTCCAATAACGCCTACATTCTGGGTGGACAAATTTTAGGACGCGTATTTCGATTCACAAACGAGCTTCACTGTGTTTATCATGAAAAAGCCGGTTCTATTCCCTGTCACAGCGGCTGTTTTGGTGATGGAGAACAAGCAACAACGCGCGTGTGTATACGCCATTTCGGCGCACGTTGAACCTGTAGCTACGGCGCCTGAAGCCCTAGCTTTTCAAGCTACAGTGTGCTTGTTCAAAAAGCGCGCCAGCCTTACGCAATGGTTGCACCCAATTTCGTTAATATTGTTAAAAGAGGACAAAGAAGCGAGCATTGAAACATGACCCCCTGGTTACAGCCGCCTAAGACGAAGAAGCTGCGTGAGGGCGAAGCCTGCGCGGGCTCTCTCGTGGCAGCTTTGTAAATTAAGTCGATAGATCGCTCATCATCTTTAAACATAGTTCGTCTCATCTGTTCTGCCGCCACGTAATAATATTAATTTACTCCAAATCTAATAACCGAAGCCAGGTTTGTTTAAATATTGATAAAGTGGCTATTACTATCTTGCATAACGTGTACATACCATCCCTTAGAAAAACCGCACCCAGCTTGCTCTCATATAGTTAAAAAATACCATTTTAAAGTTAAAAAGCACACAATGCATCTGCAGAAATCCGGTGACAAAAATACAAATTCCTGGGGCAGTTACGCTGTGCGTAGACGCCCACGACGCCGACTGCGAGTATCACATTTTACTGTTTTTCCCCACCTTTTCGTAATGTCGGAGGCAGAGATTTCAATAAATAAAGATAGTTTTTTTAAATACGCTTACTTGCTTGTGAACACATTAAATTGAGAAAATTTTAGGGCATGTCAAAGTTAATTTCGCAAGGTTGCCAGGCTTCAGGGACCGACTGCATTCCTGTACAGTATCTTCGGATGGGACGTTGGAGCACGCGCTGCTACGGCTGATTGCTTGCCATTGGTGAAGCCGGTTTCTGTTTAGTGGAATCGAGGAACGCTGCTTTGCGAAAGCCATTGCATTTTTGTCTCACGCATGGGACGAACAATTGCGTGGTGAGCCAATATTCAGCGTCTGGCGATCCCATTACACGACGGAACACAAAAGCCCCTCTCGAACATTTTTATAAAGAAAAATAGAACAAAAGTGGGACGGTGGCTAATTTTCTCATTGAAGTTTCCGACGAGAGCAATAGCGAATCATTCCCTAAACAGAATTTTTTCGGGGATCCGATATTGCCGGACGACGTTCAATAAAGACTGCGTGAGCCTTTCCTTTTAATTAAAAGACCACAGTGACTCTTCATTAGGTAAAATTGAAAAGGTCACGATGGTATATTCACAGCAGCGGTGGGATCGAAATGCATATATCACATACAACTTTCAATTTAATGATTTAACTTTATTTTGAGCAGTATCAATTTAATGGTGCCTTGCAGTCTTATGAAAACTGAGTTATCTTGTCATGAGAAGCTCTCTTACCACTCTTCCTGCATTTTCAACGTTTTTAAACTCAATAAAAGCAAGACTGAAGCGTTATCATTGAAGTGCGGGTGGTTATCGAACAAGGACCCCATTCTCACGCCACTTGCTGCTTGCGTGGAAGTTAAGGATTACGCAAATGATAGCCCTACTTGAAAGCTAGAATCCACACAAACCAGTAATAACAAATGGCAGTGCTTAAAATGAAATAAGGCCTGCGTATACTTGCATCCTAGGACGCGTTAAACAATCGCGACCGCTTCAGATTCCTCTTCAAGATGCCCGCCACGGCTTAAGCTCCCTTTGGCACGTAAACTTCCTGATTTGAATTTGAATCCCGTTTATCCTATTTGAAGGCACGGCGGTCCCAGAAAAGGTCCTCCCGTCTGTAACTTTTTCTTTCATAAGCAAAGAATAGGTGCTGTGTAAGAGGCGTCGTATGAATTAACCAAGTTCGAGCCTTTTACGAACAAATCGTCTCATTTGACAAATATCTAAGAAGGTAATACAATAGGGATGCATCGAGAGCCAATTGAGTGTATATTCGTCCCCAATCTAGCACTATGAATTCTTAATTGTTGGGCTTCGGTGCTGTATTTAAGCGCCACTCTGTTGTACCGCACTGAAGTTATCTAGGCGACGGGCGACGTGATGGGATGCGACAGCTCCCGACGTAAAAGCTGATGTAACTTACATCAAGAAAACTCTTTCAAGAACGTTTACTGAGAACACATCACAATGAAGGGCCAGACACATGTGCGGAGAGGGGCGCGGAATCGCACGCGTTTTCCATCTCTTGAAACGGGTCCGGCGGCGATCAAGAGCACGCATTAAGGCTACAGGACCGGTTTCGGGGAGGAAAAAATCACGTGCGAAAACATGGCCCTTAAGGCTACTAGCCCACCGATTAGTCCCATTAATATACGTAAGTTCTCTTCGTTTCCTCGTGCAAGTTCTTAGTGGAATAAGTTACCTGAACAAACAGTGAACTCGGTCTCGTTAGGGCCGCCATGGTGGCTCATTGGCTAAGGCGTTGCGCTGCTGAGCAGAAGGTCGCGGGTTCGATTCCCGGCCGCGGCGGCCGCTTTTCTGATGGAGGAGAAAAGCAAAAACGCCTGTGTGTACGAGATTTCGGCGCACGATAAAGATCCCCAGGTGGTCAAAATTAATCCGTAGCCCGCCACTACGGCGCGCCTCATCGCCTGCGTTGCGTCGGCGCGCTAAACCCTACAATCAATCAATCGGTCTTGTTAGAAGTGTTTTCTTAGCGTAGTCAAAATATATGTTTTGGTTGAAATGTTGTGTTTCAGAATTGGAATACATTATGATTGCATTTCCTTGCTCGCGCCAGTTTTTCTCTACAGCATATTTATGCCTCCCACTTATGTGTGTTGTGCTTTTTAAAATTACGCCAGGAAACACTGATCTGAGTTTTACGTCGTATTTCAGTGAACGTATTTTTTTGTGTTCACTCCCGGGCCCGAGAAGGAGCTGAAGTATCGGTAAATAAACAAAAAGATATAATGCTTACGCTCGTCAACCGCAAAGTAAACACGCCGAAATGAATTGGCGCTGTTATAGAGGAAACAAGAGGAAAAGAGGCTATTAAAAATAATCCTATCGGGGAACCGTCGTACGGTGCGTAGAATTCATAATTAAATAGTCTTCGTCGCGTTTCCGTTTTAGACGACCGCGGGCGGAGTTTACCAGAGACCTGCGCGTTTTAAAGCAGCCGAACTCAGTTTCTGGCGCAGTTTACTTGTGTGTTGCATTTTGTTGTGTTTGGCACTGCTCTCGACAGCGCAAAAGATACACTTTCTCTTTCTCGTTTTTGTTCTTCTTTTATCTGGTTTCCTTCGACGCCATCTTTAACCCAGATTACGAACCCGGACAGCGCATTTTTTTAATAGTGCGAGCGTACTGAATTATACACAAATTTTTAATTATGTTGTGAATGCGCATGACTAGGTACCAAAGCTCTGTGCACGGCATGGGTCTTCTCAACACGGGCTCTTTTTGGACACCCAGTAGTGCACTAATCAAGCCGTGTTGTGGTTCGTTGTGTTCCTGCGAGAGTGTTCAAAAACCCGTGTAGGTACGTTGGAATTAGCTAAAGACCTCGGTGCCCTGCATAAAACAGCAACATATTTTTATTTGACATTGTCGAGTTTGTAAGTATTATATTGTATTCCGCTTTAAACAATCGTGCACACAGCCCCCGTAAAATGGCTTGCAAATTTCTGCAGCCCAGAAAGTCTTCTGAATCGCTTCTTTTGTTCCTGTATGTATATATGAATTTATCATGAAGAGATATTTGAATCAATTTAGTCGTTACTTTAAATTCTCTTCTAATTAATCAACCATTACTCGAGCAAACTATCTCGCAAGTACACCATTCCCGTTCCTTTGTCTGTTCAAATCGTAATCATTTTTGTAGAATTGGTCGTCGCGTCGAACATGGCGCAAAGCCCGCGTAACAGCGCGTCGCCTCCTGACATTAGAAGGCGAAATGTTAAATCCCAGCTGTAGCACAAGCAAAAATGCCTAACAGCCTAAACATTACTTGTAAAGTCGATTGTTTGGTCACCTTGTATAATTTGTTCGCAACGACAGGCCGTAAGCCAACCTTTTGTTAAAAATAAGCTTTGTTCACTATTCAGCGACTGCGTGACGCCCTTGATCACTGTCGTGTACTTTCACATGGCTATTGCCGGTAGTGGCTGCCTGTGAATACGTCCCCGTTCATCTTGGCCCCGGCCATCTCTATAATGCCAAACTCGACGAGATGATAACTGATTACAGCCTGGAAAAACATATTTAGCTCTGGAATCAGTAGAATGCTTTCAGGGATAGGTGCTTTCATTCGTCGCCAGCCCGCCCCTCACCGTAGTAGCAGTGCAATTGCGAGTCGAGCTATTCGGCGAATTTGAGCCTCCGGAAGTAAAGCAGTGCTACAACAGACAAATAAGTCAAATACGGCACAAAGAATGAGCGCTGTACAAACAAAAGGTTGACATTATCATCTGCTGTTACGCAGGTATCATTTGCCTTAGCGTTGTTCTTTCTTTAAAAGGGTCACAAAGACAAAATGCAAGTCTGTTTTATTCGAAAGATTTGGTGTTTTATAGAGCCCCCAGCGCTTGTTCAGCAGTAAACAATGCTTCAAGCAGTGATACATTAAATATTTTAAGCCAAAATTTGAATACTCCCGCTTAATCGTGTGTTTCGTGACGTCTATGATGGGGTGTCGAGGGCCGGTACTTAGCGAACATTAGTATGCTGACTATAGCTGAGAGAACGGCTAAACGCCTTGTTTACCGTCAGTCCTCCTAGGTGGCGCTACGGTACTTCTCAGGACCGCTGTTCGCACTCGCTTTGTTTTTGACCAGAGTTGTACCTGGCTAGCCCAGTGTTTCGTGAAACACTGGGAATGCTCTCCAAACAGTGTCACAGAATGCGATGTCATTTATGCCAGTTGGTCAGTGTAAACTCGGCGCGCCGGACGGCTGTGCAGCTATTACCGGTATGGTGCGCGCAGTACGCACTGCTGCTTCTATTTTTACGTGTGCGTTCGTAACTTCGATTGCTTACCCTACCATTCTTACTGCTATAAAAATATATGTATTAAACTTAAGCGCAAATAGCTTGTTCTGCAATCTGACAACCCTTGTTTAATTTGCGTTGGGTTTTACCGGCCGCAGCCAATCACATAGCTGCAGTTCATAATATTTCACAAGTTCCAGTGCGGGAAATGAGTTAGTGTGTCACATGACCATTCTCTTTGTTCTCTTTATATTGCTTATACGAGTGAATTTACCGTTACAAGCGGTGTTACTGTTATTCCAACGAGGCAATCTTAAGAATTAACCAAACTTGCATTTTGACTTCAGGGTCCCTTTAAGGACAAAATATATAGTGCCTGCAATTAAGGTCAGGGGATATAACGTTTTGCAAAATAACAAACAAAACCAGACAATAATAATGTTCGTAGCACAAAAACCTGCAAGCGCACTTTTTTTTTTCTTTTCAAAGAAACATTACCCCCTACATTACAGGTACTACATATTTCGTCTTGAAGAAACGGCGGCTCTAAATAGGACATAACAGTAGAAGCAGCAGACCGTATGAGCACAGACGGTACGAGCGCAGACGGTACGAACGGGTCAGTGCCTGTCCCGTCTGTCGAAGGTGCCCGACCCACGCGTACCTCTGCCTTCGCAATGGTGGCACATCTATAGCTTATTTCGCAAGCTGCGTACACCACAGTGGATATTGCACGGCTCTCAACAAAGTTGCCCGAACAACGAGTCTAACTCGCCGTGACATTCTACGGAGCCCTGCCGAAGAACAGCGACAACAAAAGGCGTCGGGGCATTGGCAGGACATTTCTTTCCCCCCATGGGCTCGTGCAACAGCCTCCGCAACCCACGCAGTTCGGCTCTGCTGCACGAAGTTTGTGAAATAAACTGCATGCAGTTATACGAAAGTTCAGACAAAGGAAGGTATGTCTGGAACGGAATCGACGTCTTGATTTTGTGCTTATTCGTTCCTCAAGGCCGGGAAGAAGAGGAGACAATATTAAAGCGAATCTTTCAGCCTCTCACTGATGTCGTATGTAGTCCAGCCAAAACACTTTGGAGGAAAGACAGCTTTCTCCGACAATGATGGGGATCATGGGTGAAGTGAAGAAAAATTAAAACGCTTCCACTGGTCGGAATCGAACCTGGGCCCCACGCGTTATGAAGCCGACGATTATCCCATTGCGCCATCCCAGCACTTTCTTTTTGTTGATTTCCGCATGGTATTTATTGTACTACATGTCAATGTAGGAAACGATATTTACAACACATATTTACAACTATGTAAACATACAAATAAGTTTATTACAAGCTGAAAAACAAAACTAAACACAGTGAACAATTATGTCTACTTTCTTTCTTTTCTTTCTTTAACCGTGTTCAACAAAGCAAGTGTATGCCTAAATTTTGTGTCGCCCTTATGTCATGTACAAAAAGGCTTTGCTGCGTACACTAATGGCTCACGCTTTTTTTTTATTGCAGCGTCAAATCGTGGCTTTTCATCGAGGCAGAGGAACGCAGCGGTCTCTATGAAATGCCGAACCATCACGAGTGGCTTTAGAGACCGCACCAACGACAGCGCTGAAATCGTCGTTTGGTGGTAGCGTACGTCTGCAGAGAAGCTGAGGAATGATACGGTGTTTCGGTCAAGAGGAAAGGCTTTTCCGGTGAGCCGGAGGTTGTAGAAAAAAATTGTGGTTTAGCGCTCTTTCACAGGAATCTGGAAAACATGAAAGTGAAAGGGGCCTTCACGGGAGCAGTTGAATGTTAAAGGAACCTTCTTCATGTACGAAGGGTTCGCGAGCCTGACCCCACCAGACGAAGTGATGCTGACACGCAAGAAACAACAAAAACAACCGGTTTATTCCGCGACAATAAAACAAAAAATGGCATGCACATAAACAGCAGCTTGAAGCACATAACGGTCATGGAGACAACGCGGCAGCGGAGGGGGCCTCAATTTACGCGCTTCCCCCGTACACGAAGGCGCTGGCATCGATGCGCCAACTGTCGGCGCTCATTAGCGTCATGATGCGCTACTTCGCTTTGCCTCTCCTAGACGGCAGCACCATCTGAATGAGTCATAGGGAAGGACATAAGGCGCGTTCGTAGAATTGCTCACGTTTGCGTTCATATCGGAGTGGGCAGAGCGCCACGTACCTCCATTTGTGGCGAGAGAGCTCGTGGGCTCGAATCCAGGTGCCGCCGCGTCACTGGCACTTTTTCTGGCGACGTCACTTCCGTGACGGGTATAACGTCACTGAGATCTTGGTGTACCCGGGCGTAAAACACTTTCGTGTTAAAAACAGCACTTGCGCACGAAAGCTCTTTGAGACGAACAATCATGTTTGTGCAGCGCTCACGTAAGTTCAGGACAGGAAAGTTTCAGCTCCAAGTAAGTTTATGTGTGGTTTTCACAGACCGCTACCAATAAAAATATGCTGCAAAGTCGCCCCGTTGTTATCAAATACATGAAGACTCCGCAAAAATACAAGCTGCGTGAAATGAACAGTTTAAGTGGAAGGGAAGGGGCGTTTTTGTTCCATTGTTTTAATCTTTTTCCTTTGTTTACTTTTTCGCCTCGGGCTAGCACTGGTTTGTATTTTCGTAGTGGCGAGCCTGCACCGCTTATTAGCCGGCTACATCACCTAAATTAAAGAGTGTTTGACATTTTCGCTTCAGAAAGGACAAACACGGTGCGAATGCTTGTTTAAGGCGAAAGCCTTATGTGCCCCACGGGGCGAGAAATCTGCGTCGGCCGTCGTTCTTTATACAGCCGGATGAATACACGTGCCGCGCGAAATGCACTGACTATAAACATAGGCAAATATTTATTAGTGGGTCTTTGTTTCTGCATCATTGATTGGATACCATAGTCTTAGTTTCTAAGATTTGGTTATCCGCCTTTCGGGCCGTCTATCACGAGCGTGCTCGACTACGTCATGACAGCTACCGTTAGCAGTGATGTTCCGTGCGGGGAATTTTCCCTTTTTCGGCGAATTTTCGGTTGTAATATTGGCCAAAAAGAAAAAAGGGAATTTTCAATGGATGTAGGGAATTTTAGGAGTCATGGAGTAAAAAAGAAAAGTATTGCCAGTAAGCCGGACCTCCCATCATTTACTGCTTTGTTTTCTTTTAAACAGCTCCCTTAACACTTCCTCGGATTTATGTTTAAAAACCCACAGTCGTATTCGCGCAAGGAACAAACATCCAAGACCGTTTTTAATCCTGTTCATAAAATTGGAGGGAGCATGGAGGAAATAATAGTCTACGAGAAAGTGCTCATGAAGCGGGGGCGGCTGACAGGTTGAAGCCTGTTCCCATGTACTCCTACACAATATACAAAAACCTATTTCGGTGGCGCCTTAGTACGCGTACTGTCAACAAGATATGGTGCCAGCAGTCCAGGCGCTAAGCTAAAATACCTGAATTACCCACCAATGTCTTGTTGTTTTTCATACAGGCAGTTTTAACTTAGAGCTTTATCATGCAGAGTCAGCACGCTGTGTGGTACAAAACGTGAAAGGCATAGTCAAATGCTGCTGAGCGGCAGATGTCGCGGAATTTAATTCACGCTGAAGCTTTGATTCTATGAAGGGCATCTGAGTCCGCCAGGCTGCGTGTTTCCAAACGCTTCGCTGCACAGAGCACGCACGTGACATGTGTGATGTCACTGCGCGCCCTTTTCTTTTAGGCTCCTGCTAAAACAAACCCACCGTTCTGGCTTTGTAGCCTTGACGTAGAGCACTGAGTACTAGCGCTGAAGGCTTGGGTTCGAGCCCCAGCAAGTCGGTTTCGCGGGTTGTTTTTTTTTTATTTCGTATTATTTTCCTAAATATAATTTTTTTAAAACTCAAATCTACGCTTTGTTTTTGTTAATAATGGTGATTTGGTATGTTTTAGGTCGCTTTAGGCTTGGGCGCAGCCAATGACCACGTTGAATTACCGTTTTCCATCGCGAGAACAGACATGTCACGTGGGTGCTCTGTGCAGCGAAGCGTTTGGAAATACGCCGCCAGGCTACGTACAGTGAACTAGAATGTCTTGATCCAGTGGCGCGAACGGGAGCGCTCTGCCGCGTTCGGCTGAAGCAAAGCGCGTCTACCGCCGCCAGGGGCGCCACTGCGCCTTCTCCGAAAACGGTACCGCGGTTGAACGGGCCGTTGCCTGGGGCGCTCACGCTGCCGTTTTTTAGTGTGGTACAGTAATTAACCTTTACGGAAGAAAGATGCTCACTTTTTTTGTCCCTGTACCTTTCTAGGAACGTTTTGTTGCTTATCAGACCCGTTTGAGCCTTCGGGCAACGGCTACAAACAAAGTAGCGCTGTGTCGTCTGCTAGCGGCGCAGACGACACGAGGGGATGTGCGATGCGTTGGCCGCGCTCGGTCGGCAGACTCTCCGTCTGTTTATGGTCGAGGCCGGCCTTTCATTTTCTGCGTGTTTTACATTTCCGTGATGTTCCCCTACAGAAGCAAGGGGTATCTAATCGTCCGAAAAATAGTTATTGCGAGTGCTGTCGAATAGAGGTTGGACAGGCGCCGGGTAGCCGCGATGTCAAAACGAAGGACGGACACCTATTCCTTTGCTCCGGGTTGTCACAGTGGTTACCCAGGTGCTCCCAAGGCGTCTTTGTTCGCCGCTCCAATGGACGATGAACTGCGCAAAAAGTGGGAACAAAATTGGGGAAGACTGGACAAACTCTTGACCATATCCGTCGGTGAGCGCCACTTTGGGCCCGAGTGCATATATATTGCGGGATTAAATCCACGTAATAAACGGCTGTGAAGTGCGACTTGCATGCGGGAAGCTGTCACTGGCTCCAGGGGCTGTACCTACCATCCTGCCTACTGTGCGTCGAATTCTGTACGGAGCATGCAGGCGGAAGCCGCAAAGAAAAAGGCGGGCAAAAAAAAAAAAAGAGTTCCAGTTTCGGCAGTCAGCAAGAAGCGACAAAGCTGAAGAGCCGAAAAAGATGAGGTGCGCCAGCCACCGAGACTTCCCTCTCTCCGCAGGGCTCATCAAATGAAGGCGCAAGTTCTGTGGAATGGGATGCTTTTACAATTAGCCATCTTCAAGAAGTCAAGCTTCCTTCAAAGCTCTGGTGCCGGCTAAATTTTGCCGGCGATCAAAACGTTCTTGGTGAAATAGATTCCCCAGCTGTTGCAAACAGTGTGCTGCAAGAAGCTGACAGCAGTTCGGCCTGCAAAGGGGCCATGACGGCTACGGCGTTTAGTGATGTATTGCACGTGCTAACGCCGCATTCAGCCCTAAGTGCCTGGGTCACGTGACCGCAGGTGGGGACATGTGTGTGATTGGCTGGTTCCTGTGGCCAATCAATGTTCGTAATAATTGTTTTGAAATGTTTTTTCTCTCTTTCTTGTACGCCCCCTTCTTGGAGGCGGGGTTTTTCGTATCAAAACCGGAGTGTTGGGTTTTGTCGGGGGTCGGTCGAGAGGGGATAGCTTAGTATAGATCTCGGCCGAACAGGCTGCTGCTGTCAGAGTGACAATGTAGCCGTCACCCTGACGTGATGTAAAGTTGGAGTCTTTGTAAATAATGTAAATAAACCTAATATCTAGCAAGGAAGGCAGTCCTCATCCCTCACCCGCTCCAAGCATCGGTCGTCGGTCATCGGAGCGAGTCGAGATCGTCCTCTCGGCTCGCGCATCAAAAGAACATCACTATTTCGCCTCCATCAGTTCGCCAAGAAGATGGAGAGGCGAAATTTAACTGGCGCAGTCGACAGGATGACCACGACCATCGGCTGGAGCTGGTGGGGCGTTGCGGAGAGACTCCTTCAACGCAAGGTTCGGCTCCGACTAACGACGAGCCAGACTCCAAGCATCGACGGGGCGACACCTCAGCGGGAGGCCTCGTGAGTTCCGGCTCAGTGCGGCAGCAGCCGCGATTCAACGGCAACGGGGCGACACCTCAGCGGGAGGCCTCGGGGGCTTCGGCCCAGGGCGGCGTAGGCCGCGGTTCAACGGGGCGACACCTCAGCGGGAGGCCTCGTGGGCTCTGGCCCAGGGCGGCGTAAGCCGCGGTTCAACGGGGCGACACCTCAGCGGGAGGCCTCGGGGGCTTCGGCCCAGGGCGGCGTAAGCCGCGGTTCAACGAGGCGACACCTCAGCGGGAGGCCTCGGGGGCTTCGGCCCAGGGCGGCGTAAGCCGCGGTTCAACGGGGCGACACCTCAGCGGGAGGCCTCGTGGGCTCTGGCCCAGGGCGGCGTAAGCCGCGGTTCAACGAGGCGACACCTCAGCGGGAGGCCTCGGGGGCTTCGGCCCAGGGCGGCGTAAGCCGCGGTTCAACGGGGCGACACCGCTCTGGCCCAAGGAGCACGGCCCCATCCCAGCGGCGAGAGCGGCGCATCGGGTCCACTAGCTGCTGCATCAGCGACACTGCGACCCGACCGAACCCGGAGCGAGCACAGGTGGGCCCTGATTTGTTTTCTCCGGGTTCACCATGGCCACTATGCTAACGGGATGTCGCGGCACCGACCGAAAGGTTAGTGCCATTGTGCTCGAGATTGAGGAGTTGAGAGCTGAATTAGCTCTCAAAAATGCCCAGCACGCTTTGGAAAAAGCTAGGCTAGCGGGTAGCCGGGGCGCGGATAGCCCGTCCGTGTGGACGGCTGAGGAGCTCAGTGCTCAACTAGCCCAAGGGAGGGCGGAGATCGCTTACGAGAAAGCGAAGCTCCGCAGGATCGGCGAACTCGAAGAGGACGCCAATCTTTTCACGGTGTTTGTTCCCTCGTGGGCGCTTCGAGCGCCACGGGAGAAGGAGAGTGGAAATTTCGTGGAGGTGGCCGAAGCCACCCCAGTTGTTGGGCAACACGTTGGCGTTCCCACTGTTGCAGATGAGATCCTGGAATCGCGTGAGACAAATGTCTTAGCTGCAGCGATTCTTTCTGTGGCGGCGGGCAATGTTGCCGTGGCCGCGCAGGGAGGTGCAGAGGTAGCACAGCCGTCAGGTGAGGGCAGCGGATCGGCGCGCCTAATTGTGAAGCTTCCGTGCGCGAAGCATGAATGCGCAGGGGGTCCGCGGCGTCTTGAGCGTAGGTCGATTCCGACACGCCCGAGAACGCGGAAGGCGGCGGCAGGTGCGGCGGCGCAGGTGCGACATCGTCGTACGCGCTACCGCCGAGTAGGGTGTTCCTTCTCTCCCGGGAGCACAGGACACCGCGAGCCGAACCAGGGTTCGTGTAGGATCAGCTGGTGGCGCACAACACGGAATCAGCTTCCGTGCGACGGTCGGTGTGTGCCGCCGCGGAAAGGGGCGTTAGCGCTGAATAGTGTGCAGTGCGAGACAGGGACGGTTCAGTGTTGTTTGCTGCACACTTAGTGGTTAGCGTTTTGCGTTTTTTTTTCTGCTGTTTTGTTATGTGTAGGGTTCGCTCCGACGAGCGTTATTCTTAGTTGTCCCTGTACTGTAGCTCTCCCCCTTGTTCTTAGTTTTTTTTTTTTTGTGCATGTGTTGGTTGTGTTCAGCTGTCGCAAGGCGCGTGATTTACGAGTAGCGCAGCTTCGCGGGTTTAACTGTCTTCTTGAGGACTAGAGCCGCTGTTACAGCACGGTAGGGAGTTTACCTCTGGGTACAATGGCGAGTGCCTTTCTTTACTTGCGCTCGTTGGCATGTGGTCATGGTGGGCCATGGAATGTGCAAGTAGGGCCCATTTGTGGCGCTTGTGTGCGAACTAGTGTTTGAAGTACTGAAAAATGAACTTTCAGTACATCGAATGTGGACAGCAGGTGAACCGCAACAGGGACGAACAATCTGTGTCGCATCCCGAAAGAACCGGCGTCCGCGAGTGCGTGAAGAGAACTTTCTTTTAACGTTTTGTTATTGGTACAGGAGTAGCCTCGTTTGGTACGTTTGGGTTTGTTCGGGTGTTTTTTTTTCTTTCCTTAGATTGAAAGAATGTTCCTGCATGCGCTTAACGTCTAAGAATGGATGGTGTCATTCATTCAGTTGTCAAGTTTGAATATGTATACACTTCGTGGGGTTTGTTGCCTTTAATGGTAGAGGGTGCCGCGAGTTTGTTCTAACTGGCCTTTTAGCTGAGCGCTTTCGTTTATTGTTTGATGTTGCGCAAGCCATGGCTAGGCCAAGGCACTGAGTATGCCGTGTTGTATCCGTTTTTAGTGCAGTCGGCCGGCGCTTTGTGCTGGTTGGGTTGGTGTGTAGCGGGTTAATTTTTTTTATTGTTGTATTGCATTGTATTTTGTAGTGTACCCGCGTAACGGCTTGAGCGCGTTTCGTTTAGTTCTTGCTCTGCAGTAAGACATAACGTGCAGTGAGAGTTAATGTTGTACGTACAGCTAGTGTACGGACAACATTCTTAGTGCGGAGGTGTTAAGTTCGGGCTCCGCATGTAATTAATGAAGGCCGCCGGTGGCCCATGTATTGGCGTCGCCTCCGCTGGTGGCTACTTTCCCGTGTCCCTTTCATGTAGCCGCGCGGACGCCAAGTTCGGAGCCGCGGAGAGCTTTTGTGCCCGTCCTTTTGTGTGTCAAAGGATGGGGGCGATTAGCCTGAGTGCCTCTGTCGCGTCGAGGGTGGCAGGGTCATTCGGCATAACAGGCTGACGGGCGGCCAGATGATCGTATCTCTTAGTGTTGAAAGCGCGCGCGGTGTAAGTTTGAAAAATCTTCGACTCCGGCGGCGGGCGCTCTTCGTCGACGGGTCGTTCGCCTCGACGATGGTCGCCTCGGCTGGCAGCGTCTCTCCCCGTGGTCTGTTCAGGTGGCCGGCGGCGCCCCTTTAGTCTGGGAGGGAATTAGCAACCCTCATTGTCCTGCGTGTCGCGGGACAACGGGGGCGGGGGCGTCGTGGGAGGCGCCGCGTGGAGGGAGGTCAGCCGCGCGGGGACCGCTCCGGGCCCTCAGCTTGGCTGTTGTTTGTGCAGATGCCGCCCGCTGAACGTAATGGATGGTTCACTTTAGGCCGCAGATGTTCTGTATTTTCTGGCCGGGTGTAACAGCGTGCGTAGGAAACGCACTTTGAGTGCATAAGAGAGAGAGTGTTAGGTCACGTGACCGCAGGTGGGGACATGTGTGTGATTGGCTGGTTCCTGTGGCCAATCATTGTTCGTAATAATTGTTTTGAAATGTTTTTTCTCTCTTTCTTGTACGCCCCCTTCTTGGAGGCGGGGTTTTTCGTATCAAAACCGGAGTGTTGGGTTTTGTCGGGGGTCGGTCGAGAGGGGATCTAGCTTAGTATAGATCTCGGCCGAACAGGCTGCTGCTGTCAGAGTGACAATGTAGCCGTCACCCTGACGTGATGTAAAGTTGGAGTCTTTGTAAATAATGTAAATAAACCTAATATCTAGCAAGGAAGGCAGTCCTCATCCCTCACCCGCTCCAAGCATCGGTCGTCGGTCATCGGAGCGAGTCGAGATCGTCCTCTCGGCTCGCGCATCAAAAGAACATCACTATTTCGCCTCCATCAGTTCGCCAAGAAGATGGAGAGGCGAAATTTAACTGCTTCCTCTAAAGGTAATTTGTTCATTGCAAACTTTGCTGCTGAAAAAATCAGCCGGGTGCTACTGGACGCGTAAATACTGGGTATAATTTGCTTCTGTAGAGGCAAATTTACGAGTAGGTTCATGCCGGGACTTTATTACAGTAAATACAAAAAAAGTAAATCCATTCGTAAAGAATTAAACATACCAGTTGTCCGCCGGCAGCACATCGAACGCGTACGCTCGTATCGATCATCTGCGCAGGTAGCAGACGACACCAAACAACACGATTTATAGCCGTTTCCCTACCGCTCAAACGGGCAGATTTGCAATAAAACGTTCCTAGCAAGGTACGGGGATGCCAGACGCGAGTAGCTTTTTTTTTTGTAAAGGTTAATTACTACCCAACATCGGAACAACGACAACCACAACAACTGCAGATCGCCTGAAGTACAGCGACTGCCGCGGCGGCGCCTTTCGAAGAGAGCGCAGCAGCGCCACCTGGTGTTTTCTACACAGAAGAGCACACCCCTTCCTCGCCGTTCGCGCCACTAGATCATTCTAGTTCACTATAAGGCTACGTAAGTAATGCATAGGTGGCGCTAACTAACACCCACAACCGAACAGGAAACCCCGCAAAGATCTATCAGTTGCAAAAAGAGAATGCAGCGAAATTTGAAGGGAATTCTTGAGAAACCTGTTGGGAAAATTTGCGGCAAATAGAAAATAATTGAACCTAAAAATGGGAATTTTTCTCCCGAGTACGGAACATCACTACACCATTAGTGCAAGGACCACAAACACGCACGCAACCGCATGCACACGCACTACTCGCTATAATTCTCCAGAGTCAATTAACGCTTCACATTTGAAGGCAGTCACCGAAGCTGAATTCTGGGTGTATTTTTTTTTTTGCCTATACTGCAGCTATTGCTGCTGCTGCCCCTCCACCCCCCCCCTCCCCCCATCGCATATACGTGACGACGTATCTCCCCGTTTCGCCACAGTTCGTGTTGTCGTGCGTGTGTATCCGTGCGCGTACGTTTATTCGGCGGGGCTCCTGCATTTATAGAGAGAATCGAAAGTTTCAGCGCCACCCATTACTACGGAGGAAAGAAAGCATTTTTCAGTTCGTCACCCCACATATGAATCAAACTTCCCTTTTTTCTCTGGACAAACATAGCAACATCGACACACTTTTTTTACCTTATAAACCTGCAACTGCTTCCATTTTTCAGCCCTCGGAGAACTTTTGCGCGGTCAGGCAGCCCTTCGTACGCCGCTATTACAGACGGTGCACGTGGTTCCACCGCGTGAGGTTTCTTTTTTTTTTTTTTTTTTTTTTTGAGCTGTGGCTGAAAGGCAGTTTCGGTGACAGGGAGGCGGGGAACGAACACAATAGCCAAAAAGGTACACATCTGAAATAAGCTGGCGTTGCGGACGGTCGAAGAATAACGTAGCCACGTGATCTCGCGTGCGCGCGAAGTTCTTTTGCCGGGCTTGCGGAGAGAGCAAATGGGGAGATGGCCTTCACGCTTTACAATTTGAGCACAGAGGGTTTTAAAACCATCTTTTGGGTGAAGAAAAGAAACATCTACATAAAAGCACCCTTTTTTTTTTTTTGCAGAAGAAATCGCGATACCTGCGCGGAAAGGTATAAAAACGAAACATAGCTTCTGCATACGCATCAGTCTTTTCTCGCGCTTTGTACATAAGCAAATAGCGCTTGCTGGTGTCGGGCAAAACGCTCCGCCTGTCTTTGCGCCTTCTGTCCGTCCCGCCTGGATAGCGTGCTGCATCCTTGAGAAGAACTCAGTTGTGCTTCTGCAAATGACAATAGCGCTTAGCGGCGGCCAATTCTCTTATAGAGCTAAGCAGACGCTCTTTCGAAAGCTGTTCTGTAATTCTCATTTAAATGCATTTCCATGTACGTGTTAATTTTTTTTCAATGATCGGTTTTCTGCCGCACCGCTCCGCTCAGGTTATTTTACTTCAGCTGATAGAAGATATACTGAGCAAGTTGTCAAATCAGCACAAATATTTCATTCTTGCATTAGACATCAAAGGTGCTTTTGACAACGTAACACATCATGCCATCCTGCGAGGACTCAGCTCAATCAATTGTGGACAACGTCTTTCTAACTATGTCACCGCGTTCTTCTCTAACCGCAACGCCACAGTGTGCATTAGGTACCTCCACTCGGACACCTTCACAACCATACCGCAGGGGACCCCGCAAGGCTTCGTTATTTCACCACTACTTTTCAATATCGCGATGAAGGACCTCCCACCACTTCTAGAAGCTATCCCCAACCTCCGACATGGAATGTATGCAGATGATTTGACACTGTGGACCCCTACAGGATCCATCGGTTTCCAAGAAGAGGCCCTCCAAACTGCAATACATGTGACACGACAATACCTCCACGTCCGAGGTCTTGAATGTGCTCCAGAAAAATCGGCCCTTTTAACACTCAGCAAAAGAACAACCTGGAAAAACGCGCAAGATATCCCTGACACGGAACTCAAGATCAACAACCAGCCAGTCCCCAACGTCCCCTACCTCCGTATATTAGGACTAACCATTCCAAAGGATGGCTCAGGTTCCCAAACGATTCTTCCCCTACAGCGGACCCTCGAACAGCTCATGCACCTCATACGTCACGTCTCTCATCGTCGCTTCGGCCTCAAAGAAACCGACACGCTTCGCCTCATACAAGCCATCCTCATCAGCCGGATTGCATATGGTGCTCCATACCTAACCCTCAAACCAGCCGAGATCCTTAATATTAACTCAGCGATCGGCCAAGCATACAAGACAGCCTTGGGTCTCCCTCCCAAGACCGCAACTACGAAACTCCTGCAGCTTGGCGTCCACAACACATGGGAAGAAATCGAAGAGGCACACCACACCTCTCAAATACAACGGCTTAAACTAACTCCAACGGGTAGGGCAACGCTCTTGAAACTTCAATACTCTATACCGCCCAACCACAACCAGAAAATTCGCATCCCCCTGGCTATACGACAAAACATTCGCGTTGCTCCGATCCCACGAACTATGCACCCCACCTACAACAAAGCACTCCGAGCAGCAAGATCCCGCAGCATTCATAACCAATACCACCACCTCCCATGTACACCGATGTACGGATGCATCGCCATACCACCACAAATCTGCACAACCCGCCAGCGTTGTGCATGCCAGAGGAACTGAGCCTACTGCAGTGACTGTTTTCACCAACTTCACCGAAACAGCTGAAGAGGTTGCCATTGCCCTTGCCGCCACAACAGGCCAAGACTTTTTAACCATTCCTATTGACTACCGAGCCGCTTGCAGGAACTACCTAAAAGGACCAATATCACAACCCGCCTTGAAAATTCTACAACAAGCGAAACCACTCCCAGAACTGCAAATAATTTCGACTCCAGGTCACGAATCCCTCGGGGGTAACGAAGCGGCACACGCCACTGCCCGCGCTCATTCACAGCTGGCCGTTTCCCACGAGGGCCACGAACACCCATCGGAAGCAACAGTTAAGCCCACCCCGCTGCAAACATACGCCGAAATACTCGCCCACTACAGGAACGCGCGTCGCCAATACCCATTCCCCCACCCGAACCTCTCTCGTGATGAAGCTACTACCTTCCGGTGACTACAGACTAACTCCTACCCACATAACACCCTGCTACATGCCATGCATCCCAACCTATACCCTGACACATGCAAATCCTGCCCCCAACCAGGCACCCTGTACCACATTATATGAGAGTGCCAGCAATCTCCTTCCCTCACCCCTAACCCCAACCCTACCTATGAGCAGTGGGTGGAGCTGCTGACCAGCTCCGACCTCCCACACCAGCGACGATTGGTGGAGAGGGCACGGATGGCCAGCATAGTCCAAGGCATCCCGGACTAAGGAAGCCTCCCACCGGGCGGGTGCCCTAACGCCAGCACCTGGTCTCCAATAAAATTTATTCATCATCATCCTCACTTCCTATAGACATCATACAGCCGAGGCGTGTTTTTCGATCCTTCACATCTGGAGCCCAACGAGGGCTCGAAGCTCCAGGCTCTGGGAGTAAGAATTTCTGATTATTTGATTGGTTAATTAATTAATTAGTTAATTAATTGCTTGATTGATTAATGATCAATCAATCAATGGATTGATTGATTGATTGATTGATTGATTGATTGATTGATTGATTGATTGATTGATTGATTGATTGATTGATTGATTGATTGATTGATTGATTGTGAGGTTTAACGTGCCAACGCTACACAAGTGATGAGGCGCGCCGTTGCGGAGGGCTCCGAATAAAATTTTAACCACTTGGGGATCTTTCACGTGGGCCTTAATCTTGAACACACAGGCGTTTTCGCTTTTCGCCTCCAACAGAAAAGCAGCCGCCAGGGCCGGGAATCGAACCCGCGTCTTAGAAGGATAGTGCTTTGAAGTCTGGTGTCCGTGACGGCTATATAACAAGTATTTCAAACGTTGTGTACGATCAATTACACCGTAGTCAAATTCTGCTTTTTTTTAATCCTTGGCCGCATCGTGTCTGGAAAGTTAATAGTAGTATAGTTCCTAACTATAAATTAGGCTACGAGAGAAATTTGTAAATTATCGATTAGTATCCTTGACATGCATTGCAACTAAACTGCTTGCACATACTCTTTATTCTAATATTTTAGAGCAGTTCGTAACTTAACACTGCTCGATATCGTTTTCGCAATGGTTTTTCATTGGGTGACTCAGCTCACTGAATTACCCTCCCCACCGTGCTCGAAACTCCGGAGAGCGCTGGAGGAGCGTCACCTCTTCGGAAGGTGCAACAAGGGACAGCAGAAGACATAATCAAAAACTGTCACCAGGGGAAGACTAAACAACAATAATTGCCTCCATCAAACGGCATCTTACACATCATCGCAAGAGAGACTGACAGGTCCCCGAATTGGCCCCAATTCAAGCCACACGGGACAATACCGCCGCCTAATAAGAAGGTATTGCTTGAGAGAAATATTAAATATTAGATCCGGATAAAAGTTTAACCACTTGGGGATCTCTCACGTGTGCCTAAATCTTGGAACACACGGGTGTCTTGAACACACGGGCGTTTGGATCGTAGATTAAAACGACCAAATCATGAATTGAAGGTGAAAGACTAGTCCTGCAAAACTCGCTGGTTTAAGTCCTCTTTTTCCCCTCGAACTGCTTGCGATTAGAATAACTTACCTTGCGACATTATTTCCATTGTGTCGAATGACTTACTATTTTTCAAAGTTTGCATAACGTGTTTTCGAAAGTGAATTTTCTATTATGTGACATTCATTGCATTTATTTATTTTGTGGGCTGTGCAGCTACATTATATGCAAATTTTACAGATCTGCTGTATAAGTGCGATATGCCTCAAAGTCGAGGTGTGGCTGACTACAACTTTCCCGCCATTTTTTTATTCTTCCCCCATCTCTGCAATTACTGGGCGCTGTATCAGATAAATTAAATGAAATAAATGAATGAATTAATTAATTAATCAATAAATCCCGATTGCACGTTCGTGAATGGCGGGGAAAAAAGCACCAGGGGAATTTCTTAAACTATGGCTGGGGTATAATGGTCTGCCCTGTAGTCTTATCAGAACTAGCTCAGGGTACTGTTTCCTGTAAGAAGAGAAAGAAGGGGGAGGTCTGCAGACACCGCAGATACCCATAATCTAATTTGGAGGAGCGAAAATCAACCACCAAAAAAAAAAAAAGAAGAAGAAGAAAATTATGGCACGCACGGGTTTGCTGTCTTAAACAAAGGCCTGGGCTTCCGCACCCGTCTCCCGTCCCCATTGTAAACGCCACCAAAAGCGAGTTTCAAATTCCGAGTTTATTGAGCCGGGATGTTAATTTATGGCAAATGGATGCAATATGCATATTACAGGAGGAGGTCCCGAAGATAAGAACTCTCAGGGGGACTTCTCGTGCAAAGCAACCAAAGTAAACCGTGATAAGGTTCATGAAAAAAGAGAAGTCAAATGTGCGCACCGTTGAAAAAAAAAAAAAAAAGCTAATGATGAACGTGACGTCAGAACGTGTGTCAATGATGTCAATGAATGGGGATATCAGACGGTTCATTGAACGAGCACGTAGCATGCCGTAAGGGAAAAAAATGGTGACGAGATTGAACGCGGTTAAACCCAGTTTGTCGAGCGATAGTGCGGTTTTTGCACAGAGAGCGCGCAGTGAACGCGCGCACAGTTGCACCACAGGACAAAACACACATACGGACGCTGCTCGCTGCAGACGGTGCGAACGCCCAGTAAACTAGGATGCAGCCAGAGCCTCCTTGTATATCATCAGAATGGCCTGGACGTGCTCTGAGGTTTCTGCCCTATCGGGGTATCACACCATGCACAACCGCCAAGCCACGAACCTTGAAGAAGAACTGCATGCAATCAACCATGCCATACATTCCATGCTTATGATACCGATTATCCCCTGCCGCCATTTATTCGTGTCATCACAGACTCGTACGAGGCATTGGAAACACTAAGATCTAACAAGACCACGAATTCCCTGGTACATCAGATATTATACAAAGCGCGAATTCCGCAACGGAACAAAACACAAATCCGCATTGACTGGGTTCCGGGCTATGAACTCTATTCTTCGGGCAACCGGGCGGCCGACGAGGTCGCACAGGAGAGTGCACATTTACAACCTCCACCGGTGCCTTATGAAAAGTCGACACGGTCGCCTTAGCCCTCAGCTGCGATGCGACCACACCGGTATGAAAAGGAACGACTAAACAGGCTTAAAAACAGAACTCCGTCAGAATATGTGAGCGCTCTAGCACCGCAACGACGCTCCAGCCATCTGGCGTGGTCATGTCCTACTTTTGCTAATCTACGAACATTCACGGTGCCACAACTGCAGCCTCATACGCACCAACTTGACACAGAATTACTCCACCAAATAGAGCGGTCTGGCACGAGTTGTCTGATCGGAGATCTCACCAGTCCCACCCGCGATGGACTACTTTGCCTGACCCACTAATTGTGATGGACTTATTTCAGAAACTTGCCAAATTCGATAAGGCGTCTTTGCGCAAGGTGGTTTATTTGCTGAGGAGTCCTGACCACTGCTGTGATCTCGGGTTTTCTTTTAGCGTTTTAACGAACCCCCCTTTTCTAGTCTTTGTAGCGTGTGAAACAAACGGAGATGGAACGTTTTTTGTTTGGTTAGAACCGGCCAACTCTGTCAGCCTGCTTTAAGCGTCTCATCTATAAGGTTTCGTTGAGAGCTTTTATATCGTTTGTTCTGATTGTTCCCATGTCTCCTGCGCTTCGTAGTAGAAGCGCGCTTTTCAGAACTGTTGGTCCTGTCGGCTTAACTTTTGATAGCAGTGGCGTCTCACACAGGAAGGTTCTGAACGTCCTCAACCTGGATTTTAAGTAAGGCAAAAGCGAAACAATCGGTCTCAATTTTCGTTAACCTTGATATTTTGTCGGTGAAGGTTCTTTTCATTTTGGGGCAGTTTAGTACGAATAGATTGCCTTTTTTTTATTGTTTCGTTGGAAAAACTTACGGAATGTTGCGTAGAGCTAATATCACAAGAAGTTTGTGACGAAAGGAGAAGAGCGTGTGGTGGGGTTAGGATTTTCTTCCTCATCACAAGACAATAATACCAGTTGTAATAGGACACAAGAACGGCATTATGCAATATCGTCAAGACAGCTTAAACTCTGCAGCTCTGGCAAGGCGACATAGTAAGTGCGTTTCGCAAATACCGCGGAGCAATTTTGACTGGTGTTCGGACAACGAAAGGCAAACTTGAAACTTCTAATCCATGACGAGATAAAGAGCACGACGAAATTGCGACAAAGGTTCCATAATTAGTAGTCAAACTGGCAGCTCTCGAGTTCTGCAATCCAAACTTCAAAACTTTGCAGACGGAACAAGAGAACTCAAACTACAATGAAGTGAAAGCACACAGTCAAGAAAGCGAAATAATGTTCAACCATAAACTCGCCGTAAATTATTCTGCGCTTCAGGTGAAGCACCAGCGAACGATATCGGCTGAAATACACGCGAATAAGCGCGAAAACCTTTTGAGAGATGAAGTTAGTGCGTCTCATACGGCTCGGAACGCAGTGAACTTGTCTTTCTAGTATACGTACTTTGCCGTGACAAAACCTGGTTTTTGGCGCGGCGATTAAATTTTTGTGTAGCGACAGGCGATCACAGCGAATTTGATCTCATGAAGTACTTAGATACTCGGACCAGAAACTAAACACTGCAATAATTTCTTGAGAAGAATCCTGATAATCTTACTAATGTCATTTTTCCATCTTACAGACACCAGACTCCACTTACCCGACAAGGTGAATACCAGGACTTCTATATCGCCGCCGTTCAACAGGATTATGTGAAATTTGTCGCAAAGATGCTCCATTTGAACGAAACATTTAATGAAACGAAATAGCGGCAATGCAGCAGCTAAAAGACCGTAACACCGTAATTAAACCACAAGAAAAAGGCAAAGCAGTTGTATTACTAAACGAAGTCAATTACAGCAGTCAATTCAGTTAAAGAGGGCTCTGATTTGGGCGAGTTGGTGAACGTTCATTATTGAAGATCAGCGCGGAAAAAACACGGCAAAAGAAAAAGGTCGAGCAGCGCAGTCATGTCAACTTCTCGTCGTTTTTTGTGGCGTGTTTCCTCCGCGCTGATCTTCAATCATAAATACAACTTTAAAGATTCCAGAAAACTAGGTGGAAGCGCTTCTTACAGACGGCTTGGCGGGGACTTTACTGAAAATTTTAAATGCCACCAAAAGTACAATAACCATGCCTAATGGAACAGGAAAAAAGCTACAGAAATTCTGAGATGTTCTGAGAATCATTCTTACGTCGTATGTCCTTTTCACCAATCTTGCCCTTTTTTGGCACCGAGGGAACACGTCAGCTCCGACAGCGTATTTTGGTGGGTTTTTTCTTTATTCTATTTGTTTAATTTCAAATTGAACAGCGACCATTACTTTCAAAATACTAACGCCTCGATGGGTGCACCTCCAGCTCCAATGGTGGGAGCGCTCACACAAAATGGACGAAAGTAGAAAAACAGAGACGACAGAGCTGTTTCGTCCCTGTTGTGTGAGCACTTTTACCACCAAGGTGAACAGTTACCAACTAGCCAAATTGTTCATTCTACCCCAGCCCTAAATATGCTAATATTTCCACGGGCATCCTAGCAAACTAATTTCTGGCAAGCCATTTGCTGAAACCGCTGTACTACACGCGCTTACGGCATTGTCATGATTTGGTAGCATGGGAAATTCCAGCTTGCATTGTTTATTCCTGATTTCACTAGTGTGCTCACTTTCTTTTCTGTTAACTATTTTAAAATAAATACATTCACGATGTGTAATCGCCGGCTGACTACAAGAGTTAGTGGAAAGCTTACTGACCAGCAACAATACCTCTATTTTAATAGTAATCAAGTCAAACACGGCAAAACTAGTATACGCAGAGTGAGGCCATACGGTTTTAAAGAGCATGTTCTTAACAAGCTTACTTTAACGCCCAACTCGTAATTGACGACGCCATCAAATGCGCTAATAACCAGGACCTCAAGGCACTTTTATGCCCCAATATAAAGAAGCCAATTTCCTCCCATATTAAACTTGTTCTTACCTTTTCCGTGCCTTCACCGAAGCAAATGTCGTCCTTAAAAAATCTCACAGCGTTGTTCTCCAGAGCGAACGAATGAAATTAATTTTCTGAGGGTGAACGCGTTTAACATACAGATGATCCTGAAATCTTCATGAGCTGGGCACATAGTCAAAAAGCAAACCTAAAATACCTAGAGGCTGCCTCCCTTGTAAAAAATCATGTTGCAATGCTTACCACGATATGACTACTTCACTAAGCGCAAACAGCACCGCATCTAATTTTAGCGTAAACTCACATGGGGACAACACTTGCGACACGCGTAACGTAGTTTATCTCCTTGAGTACCCCCTCTGTAACATGCTGGACCATTAAAATTCGGTCCAACAAAAAAACCGGGCCCATATTTTTGTCGTGTTAGTGTTTAGTGCGTACCGTTAGTGCTACAGTTAATCGGTCGCCGTTGTTAATGCTATTATTAGTTTCAGTATTTTCTTTTTTGGTGTCTGTCCCCAGAAAAGTTTATCATATGTGATGTTTTTTTCTAATACAATGATCTAATATTTATGTTGTCAAATATTAGCCTACACGCAAGTTTTTTTAGGAGGGGGGGGGGGGTACAAAAACAAGCGTTTTTCCTCAAAGAAGCCCAAAAGCAACCACACTTCAAAATAAGTGGGTTCGTTCGAAGTATCCCACGCAATGGTTTTCTTACCCACTGAACCTTACCGCTTTTATTATTTTTCTTTCGCGGGAAATCACTTGAGTGAAAATTAAATGTAGAGGGCAAGCGGTCTGCTATGTTTTACGGACGAAATAATTGATGAGGGACAAGCGCACTTGCCCGAGCATTGACACTAGGCTAAGACTCGTTAATGCGACGATCTTTTTAGCATTAGGTACCTCTCGGCTTTTTTGCCGCAATAACTTCTGTTAATACGTTTGCACTATATATTTGTGCATTCGCAATTACTCTTAAGGGCCCCTGAAGGGGTATTGCTTAAGGGGGAACCATCGCTAGCACGTACCGTAAAACAAAGCCAAAACGCCAAGATCACAGACCATCGAGACACTGCTGAGGAATAAAAAAATTGAAATCGTTAATCAGCGCTACACGACGCGACAGCTCATTCTTGAGGTCAATGAGAAGTGAAGAAAATTTATTCATGTTTGCCCGGACAAGTGTAAGAAGTGCCAGAAACGGATGAACAACGCGGGGCGTAGTATATCTAGCAGTAGTATATGCTTTCAGTTAGAAGAGAATAAAAGTACTAGAGTAAGTCAAGTGACTTTGCCGTTGTGGCAGTGTTCGTAAATTCGGGCCGTTTCTAAGACCAGATAATACGGTGTCTAATGTAGTTTGTGCGATCAAGCAAACTACATTGTTGGATTCAGGCGAATGTATTAATTATTTGTGCACAATCTGGACTTCAGACGATGAAAGCGTATTTCAAATGCGGTCTCATGAAAGCCGCATCTGCTGGTAGCTTTGCACTGCTTGATTCTGCGTAAAACCTTTACGCAGAAAGCCAAGAGTTTCGTTTGCCTCTGGATTTTCGTTTGCCTTTGGAGATACATACCCGGAGGATAAGTCAGAAGAAATAATAACGCCCAGATATTTGTATTGATGTGGATGCTCGATGAAGTTGGGGCGAACGGCTGGAAGGGGTTGAGACAGTTAGAGAAAAATGTGGCCTTAGTTTTACTGATATTAATTTCCCTCAGCCATTGTTCACAACACTCACTTAGAGCACAGAGGTCTCCTTGTAATAAACGAAACCCTTGGGAGTTTTTGATAACGTGATAAATGACAGTCATCGGCATAACGACGAAGGTTGGAGGAAATCGTTTAGGAGGTACCATAAATGTAAAGAAGCGAAATGACACAAGACAGGGCACACAGGTAAACATCGTTTAACAAAGACTGAAGATGATACCACTGCTCATAATTATTTATAATTACTGATTGAGTTTCGTTCACCAAGAGGTATTTTATTCACATAATTAGGCTGCCGTAATGCGGAAAACGTTGTTTATTTAGTCGGCTTTTATAGGTTATACAGTCAAATCTCGATATAACGAATCACCCGGGACCACCAAAAATTGTTCTTTATATTGAAATATCGTTTTAATGAAAAACGTGGGGTTATAAGCCAGTGTTCAAGCCTAGGAATAAATATTACGTACCTTGGCAGTACGAGGCGTGTGCAGACAAGCAAACTCTCAAATAAAAATTTTGCGCTTACTTCAAAGCTGCTTTATTTGAAGAAATCAGTTTTCTTCAGTTGCGTGCAGCACACACGATCAATTATGAATGCCTCTACATCTTCCACTTTGCGCAGTGCCTCACGGGTACGTCACTGCCCTGAGCGATGAATGTGCGGACTGTGTACATGTGCACTAAGACACCAATGTTCGACACGATCTCACCTTCTGCATTGTTCTGTGACTCACAGTCGACTTCCTTCGTGTCGTCGTCGTCCCTCTGACTGCTTTCGCGTCTTGGCGCCATCGCTAGCTGCGTTCAACATTGGATCTCGCACAAACCTCGCAGCAATATCACCCACAACAAAGAAATACTTGCCCGCATTCGTGAATAGCGCTAAGAGCGACCCACCAGCCACCGACACCCAACACAACTAAATAGAAAAGAGGCAAAGGCAGCTAGGAGTGCTAGGCTACTACGCATGAAACCCCAGATTTGTGGCGGCGCTAGATTTTGCACTCGACATGCTGATGATGACAGCTACTGCACTCAGTGAATAGACACAGAAACGGCGGTTTCAGTGTCACGCGACAGTTGCGGCGTAGTTACTTTTAGCCGAATTCAAAATACAGATGTTCCTCAACTATAAAGGAGAAAATATATTACGTGCGTTATTCTGAAATATGTTCTATATTTGAATTCGTAGTTCTGAAATTTTTTTCATTGAAAACATAAGCAATAAGGTGGGGGGGGGGGATTTTTAAAGGATTCGTAAATTTAAGAGATTCGTTAATGTGAGGTTCGTAGTAACGAGATTTGACTGTACCCTGTCAAATGCCCTGAAAAAGCCTATAAAAAAAATCAACTACCCCTCTGTTGCAACGACAACGATGGGGGAACAAGAATCTTTCTAAAATCAAGTCCAACACCAAACGAACCAACCCAGAAGCGAGCGGACCCACATCCCACCACTTCACCATTACACATAAAGTATTTGTAATCGGGGCGGTTTAGAGCACTGCGGTTGGGCTCTCTAGTGCTTTATTGATACGGGCATTCTGTGCCTTTCCCTAGAGCGCAACCATTATCGTCGTTAGACGGAGGGGTGCATTTTCTGTCTAATTTCGAAGATCCATTCACCCCCCTCCAAATCCACAGTGTTTAGATCCATTCTGCGACGGGCGCAGAAGACGTACCCATTATTTATAGGGCAATACTGCAGCACTACCGACTTGAGCGGAGGAGATGTCCTCCACCACACCCAGACCTCACCAAGGAAGAAAGCATAATTTTTCGTTGCCTCCAAACAAACACATACACACACGGAATCAGCATGAACCGCATTTATGCCACGCAATTTCCGTATCTCTGCCCTTACTGTGACATACCCGACACCTTGCCGCACATAATCCTGTAGTGCCCATTGCGAAGACCGCCGCACAGACCCACCTGTGGATAACCAAACATCCTCAACAACACTGACAGCCGCACCACAAGATAACGCAAGCGCCCATACAACCAGTGAACACGACATTGCTGAAAAGTGGAAGGCACTGCTCGTCTACGGGCATCCTCGTCTACCAGCATCCGGAGAACCAGAAGAATCTGGTGAACCGGGTGAAGACGGCGGCCACCGCCAGAGCTTTCCTGGACTGAGGAGACCTACCACCTCGGACCGGCAAGGACCAAGTCCTAGCTAGTCTTTCAAGCCAATAAACATTGCTCTCTCTCTCTCTCTCTCTCTCTCTCTCTCTCTCTCTCTCTCTCTCTCTCTCTCTCTCTCTCTCTCTCTCTCTCTCTCTCTCTCTCTCTCTCTCTCTCTCTCTCTCTCTCGACCATGCCGGAATGGCGCAAACTGATAGACGTCGGCTTCATAACGCGAGGGACCCAGGCTTGATTCCGACCATGGGAAGCGTTTAATTTTTTTCACTTCTCCCACAATCATCATCATCATCATCATCAATACAGGAAGTTGGCTATCCTACAGTGAGTTTTCGGTGGACTGCAGACGACATCAGTGAGAGGCTGAAATATTCGCTTTAAAACATCGTCCGTTTTTTGCGTTGCGTGACAAGATATGTAAGCGTCGGTGGCGAATTTGAAAAGCTTAAATTCACGGGATTTTAGGCGTTAGGCTGGTTAAAGAAATTCTAATTATGACGTATGAAAAACGGCGTGATGATATTAATATAAGAAATCTGCTGCATTAAGTAATTTACATGTTATAGATGTTAACGGAACAGGATTATAGTTTACGAAACCATTGCAGTCGCCTGGATTATAGATAGGAATAACTGTGTACGCCTTCCAGTCTTCAGGTACAATGTTTTCTTCTATCGGATATTGAAATAATTGGCACATAAATCATGACGATTGCGCAGCTATAATTTTTTGAGAGTTAAGCCGATATATCATCGGGCCAGGGATGCATCTGTTCGCAGACTTCGAGCCGAAATGGAGCTTTTGAAACCGTGAAACCAATGGCTTCTAGAATCTGTTCGTAGATGCTCATTTGCTTACAAAACACCGTTAGCAGATACGACTACGCCCGGCTTGCTAACGAGCAATGGGTGATTAGTACAATGCGAGAGGGGGAGGGGGGAGAGCGTGGCACGGTGTCGGGCATAAAAACTTTTGCTACAGCCTCGTGTAGCTTATTGACTGTTTCGGGTGGGTAAGACATCTGTCTCTGTCAAAAAGAGCTGGAAGGGAATCAGATTAAGATAGAGTGAGAGTAAACTCATTAAATGAAAGGAGCCAAGTGGTTGGTTCGCTCACTTTAGGACCCCTTTGGAGCATCCAGCCGTCTCAGCCCAGTGGACCAGCCGAAGCTGATCTTTGACGCTCGAACTAGCTGCCCACTGCTCAACCGATGGAAAGTTAGGTGTTAAGCTGGCACTTCCACACCATGCGATACAGAGTGCAGGGCGCTTTGCAGAATCGACAGTGCGAGTCATATTGCATTGGCCAGATTTAGTGGAGCTTGGTCGGATGGGCGGAAATGCGTTAGTTTAGAGGAGACGCCAGTAGCGCTCCTCTTTCTTGCTTAGATAGGGGGAAGGAAGGGTAAGCGCCAGGCTAGCTTATAGCACTGGGCCACCTCCTGAAAAGAAGTTAAAGCCATCATCGTCTCCAGCCAACTCTCTCGCGGCGCTCGGCCGGTTAGACCTCGAGCAGTCTCTTCAGCAAAAAGACATTACACAGAGAGAAGTGTGAGCCGGTGTCCAGAAAATCGATACCCTTCTTTCGGGGGGTTCTGGCTTAAAATCTTCATCGCGCTGTGTGAGATGCGGCCTTGGAGGTAGCTCCTACACGCTGACTGAGAGTCCGTTATTATTACTTTTGCAGGTGTCTGCATTATTGCCAGTCAATGGCTACCTCTACGGCCTGTATAGCGTCGTGACTCTCGTCAGAGTGAGGCTCGTGGCGTGGCGGTCTTTCTTCGTTACGGTCGCCACCATGGCTCTGCGTCTTGAATAAGCTGCGGCGTCTGTGTAATACAACTTACCGCTGCACCAGGGCTCTAACTCGCGCCTCTCTCCGTCCGTCGTGGAACTGCGGGTGCATCTTTCTTGGCAAGGGGGCTACCGTGACTTTTCGGTGTAGTTCGCCAGGGATATCCATGGATTCAAGAGGGTGATCAGAGATGTTCATGCTCAGTCTCAGTAGAATGGTCCTACCCGGATCTGTCCTTGATAGCCGGTAGCGCTGACTGAGCAGGCGGCCTCTCTCCCTCTCTCAGACTCAGCGTGCTCCGCTACTGCCGGCCCCTCACGAACTCTGGAAACAGTGTTGTGCGTGTCTATACTATGTTCGCGCCGTGTGCAAAAGCACTAGGAGAACTAATCGACCAGATTTAGGGGAAATCCCCTAAGTGGAGTAAGTTTATGCAAAGTAACGTTTGACATCCACCTGAATGCAGCCGTACGGCTACAAAGGAAAGCTATACAGCTTTCTCAGAAACTTCGCGGTTGAAGGAAAATTCGTCCTGGTCCAGGATTCGAATCCGGGACCACCGCTTAACTGGATCCGTATAGGCACGTTCCCTTGGCTATTAGCCTCGTCGCGCGACGTCCCGCGACGTCGCAAAGCGATGAGCCGGCCGCGGAGTAGGCTGACGTAGTAGCAGAGTCCTTCAATGCTTCGGAATAGGCCGCGGAGTAGGCTGACGTAGCGGGAACGAAACGTTTGTTTACATCCGGCAGTGCAAACGGCGGCGGGCGAGCCGCCGCCGCTGGGCTCGCTCGGCCCGCTTGGCCCGCTTGGCCCGTTATCGCTGGAGCCGTCGGGTGGGAACGGCAAGCAACTTCCCGTGCGCTTCGGTTCTTTACTCAGTGTCTTCAGCATACGCGTGTACTAATTAACGAACAGCGTGGAACTCATCAGTGTGGAGAAACGTGTATGGATTGTAAAAGCAAGTTATCATAGTATACAGCTAGGTGGATAGCGAGACGGTAGGTTGACTTGCAGCCTCTTCGTACTTCTATCAGCGAGTGGTAAACACGCGTAGAGTTCGGAGGCGTCAGAACTGTGCGCCTGTGGAAAGAAGCGAAATTTGTGGGCCGTGATGCGAGTGTTGTGGCGTGAAAGCAAGCGTGTGTATTTCTTCGTGCAATAATATGTTTAAAAGAGCCTTCTTGAGTTTGTTATTTTCTGCTCCTCCCGCAACCCGCAATGCTTTCGGCATTGTTCCAGGTTAGTAGCATGTGCCTTAGTTTGATTTCTACCTGCTTTTGTAGCACTCGTGTAACATAATTTTCTTTGACTGCGAATGGTTGACGCACCAAGGAAGTCGGGTAACAGCTGCGCTGAACGCAGTCGCATCATCGCTCATCGCAAGTACGAACACCGCGCCTCACCACGACGAGGCAAATCGCCAGTGGGAATGAGCCTTATAGCTGCATTCGGTGGATGTCAAACTTTCCTTTGCACTAGGAGAACTGTCTGACCAGCTCGGGGCATAAATACGCGGTGCCCCGAGCGTAGAATTCCATTCGTTTTGGAGCAGCAATTCCACGCTGTCGCTCTGCTCGAGTCTTGTACTCTTCTTCCAAACCTTGCGCCGGAGAATGGATGGTTCGCGAAAACGCTCTGGGCATTCTCTGCACGCGTCGCGTTTCGGGTGGCAGGGCTGGTCGAACGCTGGGTCTCGGCATAACCATTAGCACGAACGGCTGTTGAGTCTTTCTTTACTATATCAGGCGGCGTATTAGTGCAGTAGTTGTCCTGTATACATTCAGGTATACATAGGTATACATAGTCGGGCACACTCATTATACCTAACACAATAAGCAGGGTCATTAGCCCGAGAGACCGTTCGGTACGCGCGCTTCCTACTTATTTAACAGACGACTTAACTGACGACTGAAGCATGTGTTTTTTTATTAATTACCGGGTACGTACTTGCGAACTGAATTTATCTCTTACACAGTGCAACGCATTTTCAATTAACACCCAATTCTCCTCCACTGAGATCTAAAATACGATTCTTCTGTTTTTGTTTGTGCGTTTCCTCGCCGCTATATTTTCTTGTTTTAAAATTTTACCCTTCCGTCCCTTCCTCGCAGTCTTCTTTTGCTGGTGATGTATTTAGTGTGATAACAAGGCAAGCATAAAGATGTAGCGATGTCTGATATCTCATTCAAAAGGCGCTCGGGTCAAACACAAATTGTACAGGCTGTACCAGGATGAGTACGTGAAATGGTTTGAGCGTGCTGTATATTTCGTATGGGCAGTAGGGTACCAGACGTACACAAAAAGTACATAACACATTTATTTACTCATTCCAAAGCTTGCATGATTATCGCGTGCACGCGCCCAACCTACATCTCAGCTGGGAGGCATGCAGTAGTGGTGGACTCCGGATTAATTTTGACCACCGGTGGATCTTTAAGTGCGCCGAAATCTCAACACACGGACGTTCTCGCTTTTCGCCTCCATCCGGCTTTTTACGGGTTACAGGTAGTGCGAGCATAGAGTTTCATACTAATGTTTACTAGAGGGAAATCTGGCGCCACTGTCTTGGGGAGCCGCCCTTCAGCGAGCGTTCCGTAATGTATCGGGAAGGCACGTTCCACTTGTCCTTCGCATGGCTCATGAACAGGTTGAAAAGTTGGCTCTGGCTGCAAAAAATCAACAATATTACTGTAGAAGGTTCTTGAAATTTGTTTTGTTATTATGAAATTGAACCTCCAGAAAGAGTAATTTGTCAGTAACTACGTAGAAGCTTCATGCGCGATGAACAAGAAAGAAATGTTACCCTTTTTTGTTGATTTTGGCTTCGAGACAAAAAAGAAGCCATATGGCTAGCTAAGCCAAGTAGGCAAAGAACGTCACTTGCGACAATGGCGCCGCCCACGGCGGCCAGCGACTGCAGAGACCGATTTCCCTCTAGTATATATTAGTATAAAACTATGAGTGGGAGTCTCGAGGCGTGATCTAGAAGTCATGCTCGCTCCATATCCGTAGAAGGCGCGATCAAGCCTCAAGTTTCTCCGACGAGTTACACAGTTTTAAGCCCTGTAACTCACGATGAGAGTAAGTTTCAGTACGAGGGATAATACCTACTATTGCAGGAATACCTACTATCACAAATGCAGCCCCTCGCACTCGGATTGACAAAAGTACTGCCACAGACAGACTAGGTACGGCCGAGCAACGCCTGCGACCGCCGTGCAGGGGGCTCATTAGGTGACCGGTAAAAAGCGCAAAAGGCCCATGGGTACGTCGTCTGCTCCTGCAACTTCCGATTCGAGATCTCGCCTGGCCTCCCGTACGCCGGCGGCTTTCACGCGCGTGTGCGCGTGTTGCTTATTTGTCACACAGTGCTTACCTTTCAGAGGAAACCCTAGTAGGATTCATCGTTGTTATTCATTGAATGTGCGATGCATGGGCGTTTATTTGTTAGGTGGAAGCAGATAAACAACATGCACACGCGCGCGTGAAAGCCGCCTGCCCACGGGAGGCCCGCAGAGCTCTCGAACCGGAAGTGGCGCGGCTCCGCGGGAGCAGACAATGTACCCATGAGCCTTTGCGCTATTTACCGGTCACCTATTGGGGTCTAAGTCTTTTCGGTACAGGGCGGTTCAGTACAGGACGTTTCGGTGCGGTCTTTTCGGTACACGGACGTTTCGGGACACGGACGCTTCAGTACAGGATATTTCGGTACAGGACGGTTCGGTACAGGTCGGTTCAGTACAAAAGCGAATTCGGGCGAGCGTTTGAGGCAGCAAAACTCGCGTGCGTTGTTAACAAGGGGGAGCTCATTAAACGCAAGAATTTTGGCCTCTCTGTATGTCTGTTTGTCTGCTTGTCTGTCTGTCCCTCGATTCAGCCGCCCGGCCAAAGTTGAACGATACGTTTATTGGTGGCATTTTATAAAAGCGTTGTTAATTAACGTGTTGTGGGTGTGTTGATTAGCTCGCATCATACATTCGCGAGTACTACAAACGTATTGGGGCCCGTAAAGGCCGCGTATCTGTCAGTGCGTTCTAGTTACAACCCCCCCACCCGCCTCCACGCTAGCGCCGCAACTCGAGCAAGGGTTCGCTTTCTTTTTTTTCTCTCTTTTTTTTTTTTTGCACCTTTCAGCTCAGAAACTTTTGCTTTTCGCCTTAATTTTGCACCGTGCAGCTTAGAAACTCTTGCTTTTCGCGGAAAATAGGCAATACTTAGATGTTATTACGCCTACCCGCCGCGGTGGCTCAGTGGCTAAGGCGTTGCGCTGCTGAGCACGAGGTCGCGGGTTCGATTCCCGGCCGCGGCGGCCGCTTGTCTGATGGAGGCGAAAAGCAAAAACGCCCGTGTGTCCGAGATTTCGGCGCACGATAAAGATCCCCAGGTGGTCGAAACTAATCCGGAGCCCTCCACTACGGCGCGCCTCATCGCCTTCGTTGCGTCGGCGCGTTAAACTAAAAAAAAATCAATCAATCAATGTTATTACGCCTCTTCTTTTGCTGCAATGTTCAAAAGACTGCTGGCTAACACGCGTTGTTCATTTTTCTTTAGTGTTGCGGGAGCGTAAACTCGTGCTAAAGGCAGCCGGTGAACTCAAAAAGCAAAGATCAAAACAACAAGGAAAGGGGGGCACGTGTGGGAACACTGCCTGTGAGCAACATCTCTTACTTGCGGCGTCTCGCGACAGGTCCGCTTTCCTAGAACAGGGGCCGGATTTCGCTGTGCGGGAAGGGATCGAGCGCGGAGACCGGAAAAACTTCTAAGGGCGAGGGGATTCATAAGCACGCACCCATGGCTAAGGTCTAGTAGTATCGAAGTGCTTGCTCACGACTAAGTAGATCATGAAGCCGACTTCCCTTTTTTTACAAGTGGCCTTTGTGTTGTATGTGTATGGTACAAGTGGCTTTAGTGTTGTATGTTTTCGTTACATATGGTTTTAGCAAGCGAACCCCTATACTTTCAGAAATGAAAGACTGTTCATGCCAAAACTTTTCGTTTAAAAACCATACCCTCTGCGCCTCGTTTGTAGCTTCGGGAGAACAGTAAACACGTCTTGTGGGTTTGTCCGTGCTTGTCATTGAACGCAAGCGACAACGCGAACGTCGCTGCGGATCAGCGAACTGTGTCTGAAAAACGTTTTAGGCACATATGGTACACTATAGTGACAGAGTGAGGCGGGGTATGGAAGCTCCTTCGGGTTTCCTGAGTGCTTTTGGATTGGAGGTCAGCTTGTGACTCTTGGAGGTCACATACAGGGAGTGCACGGGCACGATAATCCTCCACAAGAAAAGTGAAGAGTTCATCATCAGGAAGAGAGCCAGGCAAGGAGACGCAGTTTCGCCAAAATTGTTTACAGCATTCTAGAGGAGGTAATTAGGAAGCTTGAACCGGAGAAGTCAGAAACACAAGTGAACAAAACGTACTCAAGCAACTTGAGATTTGCAGGCAACATTCTCTCGTTCACTGAATCAAAAGAACCGATGTAAAAAATGCTGGTTTTTGGGCGGGTTCTTGTTTTTCCTTAACCCTCAACACGCACGTGCCCCTGATTCGTATACACCCGGCGGGGTGGCTTAGTGGCTTAATCGCTGCGCTGCTAAGCACGAGATCACGGGTTCGATATCCAGCCGCGGCCCCTGTTTTAAAGCAACGTTTTACTGCTTTCGTCCAGCGGTTTCGCGGGGGATGCGCAAGTTAACCTTGTGACCGGAGACGCACCCCCGGCGACAGTTCCTCGAAGCGCATCGCGTGATTCGCCGGGCCCGCTGTCGGCGCTGCGCACAAAGCCCCGTTTTCAGTCGTTCTGCTTACGTAGCGGCGTCAGCCGCGACGGGAGCGGCCGCTCAGCTGATCGGCAGCTCACCAAACCCGCAGCCTCCCACGCATGCGCCGCTGGGTTGTCTCGGGCTATGCAGATCATCTTGCGCCAGGTTCGCCGTGAAAGAGGAGCGCCGCGTTCGCCGAGAGTGAAAGTGAGGCAGGGTCTCCGTTTATGAGCGTTGCACGGCACCGAACGGCATTAAGCCGTGGTCGGCATACAGCTACATCAAAGGTAAACCAAGCGAAACCAAGACTCAACCAGAATAAGCCAAGCTTTTGCTTTGCATAGCCAAGATTAGCTGAGCTAATCCGCAACCATTTTTCTGATAGAAAACAAACAAAAGCGTCTACGGGACATTCGGAATAAACAACTTCTGTGTAAAAAAAAATACGGAAGTCCATGTGTGCGAAGTTCCG
>NW_027526335.1:19026819-19054319 GCF_048455015.1 Haemaphysalis longicornis | reverse complement strand
AGCTTCTTTCTTTCAGGCGAGTAGCGTGGAAACTCGCATAAAATGTGCCGTATCGTCTCAGGCGTGCCACACGTTTCGCACTCCTGACTTGCTGCCATTCCTATTGTGTATGAATAAGCACTTGTGAAAGCCACCCCCAGCCAGAGACGGCAAAGAAGAGTTGCGTCAGACCGTGGGAGGCTTAGTGCATCTAACACTAAAACTAACCTAAGCCATAAAGATTACAGTTCAGTTTAAAGATGAAATAAAAAAAATTCCCCGCATTTCCCCGAGGGGAAGAATGTGAAAGTGCGAATGCACGAGTTGAATTTGCGCGGTTCGGTAATGTTCGCGAAAGGGAGATCACACACACACACACACACAACTACAAAGAAAGAAAGATGCATTTATTCACAGACACCTATTTGTGTTGTCGTTGTACTTGATTGCTAGAGCGGATCTCAGCTTTGAAATTTCGTGTCAGTACTCCTTTAAGCGGGTGCATTAGCCCTTCTCACGCCCGATTCTTGGCCAATCCCCCACGTGGGTATGTGCCATGTCAGCGGCCAGGCAGCGCGCGCCCATCTCCCCCCGTTGTCAAGGAAGACGAGGAGATTCCTGGACAATCCCCCAAGTGGATATGTGCCATGTCAGCGGCCAGGCAGCGCGCGCCCATCTCCCCCCGTTGCCAAGGAAGACGAGGAGCGCGCGCACCCGCAGCTGTTGCTATGCGGACGGCGGCGGACGCTTCAGGCTCGCTTAAGAAGTGCATTCGCACTTAAAAACAACCGAGGCCGAGCCCGTATTGAACCTCCGTCCTTGGGATTACGAAGCTAAGATGGATCCTTTACTCTACAACGACCGACGCTTTGCCAGGTGCTAGCTTAGTCAACTATTCGAATGTCCTCGGACGGCACTCTAGCAATGCCTGCAGCCATCAGCGAGAGTGCCGCCGGACGGCACTCTAGACACTGCGAAATATAAAACCCGAAGACGAACAACCCGAAGTATAACATACTCTTTAGTACTAAAAGGGTTATGGTTTGGGCCTGTTGGTGATGCATAATGGAAACTGAAAGAGCAAATTAGACACGGACAAAGAAAGGGGACAACAGGACGAGCACTCGTCCTGTTGTCCCCTTTCTTTGTCTGTGTCTAATTTGCGCTTTCAGTTTCCATTAGTATTTAGTACTAAAGGTTGCTTCCCCACAAGAAGAGCCTGTATGCAAAGGTGCACCCTTTACAGGCCGCTTGCTTCGTTGTACCGGCGTCGCGTGTTTCCGTCTCCAAAACGCCGTAACGCCAAAACTTCCGGTGACGACACACAAAAATAAAAAACAAAAAACAAATACGCAGAAGCCGTCTATGCATTAAGTAGTAATAAGGATAATCATAAAAAGTAAAAATATTGCCGCGCGTGTAAGCATTTGCATCGAAACGTTTCACGCATTAACGAAAGTGGGGCGGATGCGCCACGAGCGCCTACTAGTGGTAGAAAGCACTCGTAAAAAAAAGAAACTGTGTGCGATTTGTCCACGAAGTTTGTGTAGGAACTGTTACGAATGTAGTGCATCATAAGGCTCTAAAGTCGTCTGCGGCGTGTGTGTCTTGCCAAGTCGTCATTTGTACGTGAGGAAGTCGTGGTGGGCTGTTTTTACTCGGAGCGTCGTCACCTATCTCCTGCCGAGAACGTCCTGGCTTCATTTGTTGCTGGTGTGTTGTGTGTCTGTAGCAGTTATAAAAAAATAATAATAATAATAAACAGCGGGCGAGCGCGATCATCGTACAGGAGGCGATGGCGCGCTGCTTGTGTTTACATTCTCGAGTGAATGGTTGTGATCGCATTGTTTTTCAGCAGTATGCGAAGCTTTTCACATGGACCATTTCAGTGCGGTTGCTTGCCCCGAGGCCCGTCGCCGAAGCTGTAATTAGCGATGTTTTTATTGAGGGTATTTACTAATTAACAGTGAGCGGTAGCGGTATGGTAAAAATGCACACAGACTGCCTTCACTGGGAGTTGTGAGCCGGGAACGCTGTTTGGCGTTCCGCCTGGACGGAAAGATATAAGCAAGGGCTTTCTCGAAATCGAAGTTCACGAACAAAAACACAGCCTCCGAAAAAGTTGTAGTTCTGGGTATTGTATTTCTGAAATGCAAGGGCGGAAAGTACATTGCACGATTTCTTTCTCAGCCCGCTAACAAACGGTGATATAATCGCAGGAATAATATTGGAATAATACTGCAGCATCTGAGTTGGGACCATTTTTGCAGGGGCCGTGCTCACATTTCTCGAAATTTCTATTTCCCCAGAATGCGTATGTGTCAAAATTGGAAGGTTAGCAGCAAAAGTAGATAAAGAGAGCGTTAAAATTAAACTGCACCTGTTGACTGTCATTCGCGAACGGTTTTGTTTATTGTCTGTACCATCTAACAGTGGTTCAGAGACCAGAGTCACGTCACTTTGTTGGTTCAGTGTAGGGTATGGGGCATCTCATAGCACCATTCCCTAGTAGGCTGCATTGCAGGTGCTTAAAATATAAATTATAGCCTACATCTGAGAATGTAATTCCCAAAACCTGTGTCACCGAAATCATGCAGGTGCAATTGACAAAACGTTTTTCACTTATTCTCTACAGCTCCAATGCCACTATCTACCACCAGCTCAGCTCCAATTTCTAAAATTTCAGTAACTGGCGACAGTGCCAGTGTTTCAGTAAACTACTTATGTACTTTATTGCCGCTTTCCAGTTTTCGCTACAATTTGCGTAGACTTTTTGTCCCATTAATTGCAATTTTTGAGGTGACGATGTGAGCTAGCAGTCCCTTTTTCTTATATTGATTTGATCAATCGTGTGGGGACACAAACCAAAAAAAAAAATTGCACTTTCCAGCCACCTCATTGCATAGAGGTGATTTCCTGTACAAGCTGGGTCAACTTTTCAAGTGTAGTCACACGCCAGGAGCATCTTCTAGTGGTAACAAGGGCCGAGCACCAGGCTTGTACCTATTTTCTCAATAGGTGCCCGGCACCACCAAGGCACACGAATGCACATGGCGACTTCCACAGCTACGCTGCACACTCTACTCAGTAACCACCTGTGGTAGGACATGCCGCCAGACTCTTCCTCCCATCGGCAATGCGGTGTTGTAGAAGGCCGGGGCCCCACCAGATTGACAAAGGTCGGAAGCCCCTCGCACGGGTAAAGGCAGCTTTCCACGCGTGAGTTATCCTTTCAAAGGTCCGCACTTGACCAGGGACACCTGTACCCATTAAAGAAACCAGTGGGTGCCCGGCGGTGTGCAGATTCGAACCCAGTACTTCCCCCATATGAGGCGAGTGCAGTACCTCTGAGCCATCGCTGATGAGGCATAGCCACATTACGTTTCTGCAGTGCACTGCAGAAAAGTTGTGTCCACGTAATCCAGGAACACATTGACCGCCAGACTCATAGGGTTTTCTGCAGAGGGTTTTCTGACACCAGTGCTTAAGGCGGTTGCAGACTGCCTCCGTATCAAGTTTAAAAGGCAAAACGAAAGTGCAGAGGCCCGATGAAAACAAGGTGAAAGTGATGCCGTATCTTCATAAGACGTCGCACAACATAAAGAAAATTATTTCATGGCGCAGTGTTCGAGTAGTGTTTTCCGCACCATGAAAGCTGTCCAGGCTGTGCACGCACATTGAAAACGCCAATACTGGGAGAGCTGGCAAAGGTCATGGTGGAGGTGTGGGTCCTATACAAAAATTACACTTGTGTTCGTGAGAAGCACCAACTTCACAGTATCTGGCATGTTCTCTCACCGCGGCTTCATGGCTGTAAACAAGAGGTGCGCTTGAGAAGCAGCGGCTTTACAGCCCGAGGGCCTCACATGAATCCATTCCAGTGTACTACATAAGTCTGCAATTCTTGCCGTAGCCTTCTAGTCAGAAGCAACAGCCCACCTCTGCAAAGGAGCAACATTAGCACCTCGAAGGACTGACATCAAACCATTGCAACCTGCTGGGCAACTGGTTCCTATTCTTACTGCAGCTGTACAGCCAGAATATTCTTGAAATGCAGCAACATGAAGCACTTAGGTCCTGAAATATTCTGATATGCCGCATCATTTTCTATTCTTACCGCAGCTGCATAATCAGATGCAGCTGTGCATGCTTGAAAATCAGTGACACAGCATTCTGAAGCCCCTCCAACTCGTCATAGTTGCTAGAACAATAATAACTTCCAAGTGTATGGAAGAGGTGTTGAATCTAAACAAACTTTATATTTATGGGAAGTCTCTGAAAAAATTGTCCCACTTGGTAGAATAATGGCTCTATCGTTGTAAGGGGACGCTGGACACCTGACTGTTTGCCAATACACTTTGTAAACTCCTTTGGAAAAATTTATACTCTACTGTTAAACTGCACAAGCACCAAAATGTAATCATGAAACACCAGCCATCACTATGAAGCACAATTTCAAAAGCACATTTTTATTGCTCACGAAGGTCATTCTACAAACTCTGAAGAAAAATAAAGGAAAGATAAATTGCTGGGTTCATTCCTCAGAAATGCACTGCACAATTCCAAAATAACTTTAATAGCTGACAACACTTCAGACAGAATCCAACACTGCCAACAAAATAACGGCAATTTGATATCAGTACGCCCTTAGTCGGCCCCTTTGATGCCACCTTCATTAGCAACGGGAACAACGAACCAGCAGCGTAGCAGGCATAATAAAACACTGCGTGTATGTGGATTTTTAAAATCAATTCATCAAAAACACATCAAGTAATGCCGCGGGGCCACATACTTTCAGATTTCTGCAATGACGGGGTCCAAATCCAGCAATGTTTTTGGTTCCTTTTTCATAACTTGTAAAGAATACTACTGTAGTGCCCTATGTAGTGGCGCTGTCATCCCGCACTCCGGAAACACAGCCGCGTGTGGAAATTGCGGTGCACAAAACTGACAACTGTCTACCTCCGTAGCCAGCGGTTGAACCTGCTTCACGTGTGGCCACCTCGAGGTCACTTTCAACAGTACTGTCGAAGTTTGCGTCGCGGGCGTGGAAGACGCCCGGCCTGAGTCGCCGAAATTGTTCCAGAGGAAGACGCTGAGAGTCATGAACATTCTTACTGTTCACACTGATAATTAAGCGTACAGTCTTTGTCAAAATTTTGTGGGCCACGGCGACCGTGGCTGGAGCAGGCGCGCGGCCGAGCAGGGGCGCTGCTCTTGCCGCTGTCGGCTGGTTACGCGGCTAAAGAGAGGGAGGGGAAATTTCGCACTTCCTTTCGTAGTATGGCTGGCGCGATAAGTGCAGCGGGGCCGCTTTCTCAGAGAAGGCGCACTCAGCTTCAGCGCAGGCACTTTGCGCAGCACTTGTGGCGCCGGACACACTACAAAAGCAAGAACAAAAGTTCCCCTCGCTCTCTTTAGCCGCGCAACCAGCCGACAGCGGCAAGCGCAGCGCCCCTGTCTGGCCGCGCGCCTGCTCCGGCCACGGTCGCCGTGGCCCACAAAATTTTGACAAAGACTGTACGGGTGTCTTCTTTTATGTCGAGGTTCAACCTGTTTCTCTGGCATCACCCCGGCGCATCATAAAATTTTTAGTGGACACTGTCTCAGCTGTATCGATAATGAAAGAACAAAGCTTTCAAAACCTATTCAGAGACCAATTTGAGCTGAAGAAATCGCAACCAACATTACTGGATTTTTCACGTTGAAAAATTCCTGTGCGTGGACAGTTCCCTGCCCTCACTGTGCACAAATCGGAAACAGCTGTAGTGACCTTCCACATTACCAAAGGTGGAACATCACTTCTGGGTATTGATGCCGTACAAGCTTTTGGTCTCCAGATTGTGGGCACAGAATTACACTGCCTTACTACGGCCAAACATTGACACAAACCAAGTAAAACGTTGACACAAGGCCCCAAAATGCATCCACAGCACTCAAACAAGTTGTCACCGCCCACCACGAAACCACGCGAGTCTGAAGAAACAGTCTCTGGTGACGTCTGTACATCAAGACGAACTGAGACAAGCGACAGTGGAGGATAACACTCTCCGAGAAGTTTCCCGTTACGTGCAGACATCGTGGCCGCCCCGCAATAATCGGGCACCTAAGCTGACTCCATACTATGAAGTCCAAAAGGAGTTGACAGCAGTTGATGGCATGCTCTTCCGTACTAAGCGCATCGTAGTTCCTGTCAAACTCACAGCGAATTTTGTCCAGCTGGCTCACAAATCCCACCCTCGTATCGTGAAAACCAAACAATGCCTACGAGAGAAGTATGATGGCCAGGGTTAGGCAAACATGATGAAACAGCTATCCGCAGTTCCATTTGTCAGCACGCGGAAAAAAGTGCCAAGATCTCACCCACACCACTTCAGCCAATTCCTCTTCCTGACAAACCTTGAGACAAGATAGCTATTGACGTTGTTGCTCCTTTTCAGCGTGCACCTGGAGACTCCGATGTGCCATTTCAGTAGTTGATTATTTTTCAAAATAGCCAGAAGTGGCTTTTTGCACTGACGTTACCACTCACACGGTGACGAAGCTGCTTCTAGCACTCTTCGTACGTGAGGGTTACCCTACTGAAATAGTGTCTGTTCACGGTCGACTTCACATCAAGGGAATTTGAGTCCTTCCTTGAAGACCGTGGAATCAACCACATCTTTTCTGCCGTGTACAACCCACAGGCAAGTGATCTCGTTGAGATTTGATCGTGTACTGAAGTCATACATTCAACTGGCTCTGCTGGAGCAGCGTCCAGTGAAGGAAACTGTGACTGAGTACTTGGGAGTATACAGAGGCACCCCTCGCAGCACCACCGGTCTCTCCCCGGCCGTTCTTCTACATGGCCGACACATGAGAACTTCTTTGGACGTCATTGGTCAGCTAACAGCTAACTTCAGCACAAATCCTTCACGGGAGATGAGTCCGCTCGGAAAAAGAGTCGCAGAGTGTGAACGAAAAAGTAAGGCATACGCTGAACAACAGCGAGCTGCAAGAGTCCCCAAGTTCCAAGTTGGCACCTACATACGAGTGAAGAAACCAGTTCCTGGACCAGTTCCTGGCTCCAAGTTATGGACCACTATTAAAGATCCTCGAAAAACTTGGCCGCTGGTCCTTCTATCTGGAAGACGGTAGAACTTGGAACGCTTCACAGCTATCAGCGGTACCAAAAGAGGCATCACCAGGGCAAGAAACTAAGGACCACTCTTGCACGTACAACATGCCCCCGTTGACGGACTACCAAAGTAGAGCTGCACCATTGAAGACTTGGATCACTGCACCTGGGGGTCACAAACACAATCTGCGAGTTCATCCGCAGATCAACTTGAGTCTTCACGCGCTGTACCACCACATGTTCCACCGAGCCCACCACAGCCGCAAGGTTCGCAGCCACAAAGTCTGGCTCCAGGCTCTGGCATTGAGGAGTGCAGTGTACCGGTAGAGGGAAACGGACTCAATGCCAGGGCCACCACCTGACCGGCCCAGGAGAAATCGCAGACCTCCAGTGCACTTCCAAGATTACGTGCAGTGATTCGACAGCTGTCAGGGCTCATACAGACAGTTACTGTATTGGTGATTTCTGCACACAAACGGTGACCGTATTGGTGATTTGTTCAGACAGGACTGCCTAGTCTAATGATTGTTTGCTCCCCGGGAGGAAAAGATGTAGTGGCCCGCAGAAGCACCAGGTGCCGCCATATTATCCGTCGATGCCAACATGTGGTACCACCTCTGTAATATGCGTACGCGCGCGCGCACACACACACACACACACACACACGATGTGCAGTGCAGTGTATCTGTACAGCAGACATAACTACTTATGCTTACGAACAACCATAGTCCATAGCAGTCATGAAACACTCTATATAACGCCAGCGCATTTGATTACCTGAACAATATTCGCGCTCATTCATACTGCTTTGTTTGTAAGATACGCAGTCTCAGACGATTGTGTACAGGATAAAAACGCATCGTTGCTCTGATTGTACTACCACCCAGAGCAACCTGCGAAACCACTCCGTAAAGGATACCTTCCGTTGTAAGTAGAGTGAACTAGAATGTGAGTTGTAACACCAGCTACGTAGGCCTCACGTTTAACATCGGGTGAGCCCATGTTCACAGCCAGAAAAAGAACCCTTGTAGCTTGTCACCACTGCTGTCGTAGAACAGAGCCACTCAAATTCCATCAGGGAGATTTTACACAGACACACAACACACCAGCAACAAATGAAGCCAGGGCGTTCTCGGCAGGAGATAGGTGACGACGCTCCGAGTAAAAACAGCCCACCACGACTTCCTCACGTACAAATGACGACTTGGCAAGACACACACGGCGCAGACGACTTTAGAGCCTTATGATGCACTACATTCGTAACAGTTCCTACACAAACTTCGTGGACAAATCGCACACATCAGAAAACGCCATTGTTTCTTTTTTTTTTTTTACGGGTGCTTTCTACCACTAGTAGGCGCTCGTGGCGCATCCGCCCCACTTTCGTTAATGCGTGAAACGTTTCGATGCAAATGCTTACACGCGCAGCAATATTTTTACTTTTTATGATTATCCTTATTACTACCTAATGCATAAACGGCTTCTGCGTATTTGTTTTTTGTTTTTTATTTTTGTGTGACGTCACCGGAAGTTTTGGCGTTACAGCGTTTTGGAGACGGAAACACGCACCGGCGTCACTTCCGTGACGAATGCGACGTCGCTTAAATTTCAATTTGTTTATTTCCACTCCAAGGAGCAGTGGGCTCTGAAATAAAGCTCGAGCGAGCTTGACAATGTTCCGGAGCCCAACAGAGTACGGCAGCATGCATTTACAATAATGCAAATGCATGCTGCCGTACTATACCCGGAATAAAACACTTTGGCGTTATATATAATTTATATAAATTTATATAAATTTATACACAAGGCATGAACTTAATTCGCGTTCTATTTAATGCTCCAGTCAAGTTGAAGGGAACGGGCCAATAAGGAAACAATAATCACAAAGCCAGAAAAAATCAATGCCGAACTCGTTAAGTGTATAAGTATGGTAAACGTGAGGTAGGCGTGACATATACATTTTTCAAACTTGTGGGCAAAGTATGCGCGCGTAAAACGATGGGGTGTCTCAATGAAAAATTCAAGAAACACCGCCATGCATCCTAGCAAACGCAGCATCGGAGAAGCTTTCGGGAAACTGCAGAAAATGGGAGTGCAGTCCGATGTTCGATATAAAACTCCACTTTTGGCAAAATATAAAAAAGTCACACGCGAAATCTGGGAAAGCTTCCATATGTCGGAACAGCAAAGCGACCTACGTTACTTCCTTCTCGGTACTGTCGACCACGGCTGAAATTGATTTTATCAAAGTAGCATATAGCAGGCCGAGAAAAAAATTGTCGCGGGAAGAATAGCACTCTAATATTAATCGCAACAAGACCAATTAGGAATACTAATCACCCGTCCAAGACGTCGTGTCGGTCGTAGAGGAAAGTTTGTCAGAGCATTCCTCATTCTTATTTGCGGAATTCATTTCGTCGTGTTTTGATTCCGGTGAACATCGCGTTTTTCTCTTTCTTCGAACACATCAGTTGATAGTTGCACTTGTGCTGTCCCCTCGTACCTACGTCCTCCTCCTTCACTTTCAAGCGCAGCAGAACAATCATTCTACACCAACTGTTCTAGTTCCTTACCTTGTTGGGTGAGTAATCGTAGCTAACACTGATAATTATTCATCGACGTTTTCTGCAAAACCAAATCAACTGGCACAACCTCAGTCGCATGCATCTCTTGCCTAAACGATCCTGTCGTACGTACAGTCGTCCACAGGCTTAGCTGGAACATCAAAGTAAACTTTAATGTGAAATATCCCGAAATGCCTAAATAGAAACCGTTCAAACGAATGTGAAGGATTTAGGGCTGCAGCAGTTGTGACTACATTACCTTACGCTAAAGCAGGAGGAGGCAATGAGCGGGTAAATCGTTGCTCCAGCGGACGACTGTGCGTATATGCATGCATGTATGTGTGTATGTAACCCGCCGCGGTGGCTAAGTGGCTAAGGCGTTGCGCTGCTGAGCACGAGGTCGCGGGTTCAATTCCCGGCCGCGGCGGCCGCTTTTCTGATGGAGGCGAAAAGCAAAAACGCCCGTGTGTACGAGATTTCGGCGCACGTTAAAGATCCCCAGGTGGTCAAAATTAATCCGGAGCCCTCCACTACGGCGCGCCTCATCGCCTGCGTTGCATCGGCGCGTTAACCCTACAATCAATCAATCAATCAATCAATCAATCAATCAATCAATCAATCAATCAATCAATCAATCAATCAATCAATCAATCAATCAATCAATCAATCAATCAATCAATCAATCAATCAATCGATCAATGTGTGTATGTAATTTATCATCGGCATCAGCCTGCTTGTGTCCACTCCAGGATAAAAGCATCTCCCGAACATTTCCAACTGTTTCTATTGTGCGCTTGTCGAGTCCAGTCTTTTCCTCCGAATCGTCTTGGTTAGCTTGGTTAACTCCTTCGTCGAGTATTTGGTCTCCCTGTATTTCGTATGCCATAGTTAATAACCATTCGGCTCAACGAATGGCCCACTTGTTTGCCTTCATCCCTATTACCTGACCTGTCCGATCCCGTTTCTTTTGCTTAATTTGGAGTAGAACATCTTGTACGCATTTTCTTTTTATACCCACGCTGCCGTTTGTCCCTCTCCAAGTGTTGCCTGTATTATTTTTCTTTACATGGCTCGCTGGGCAGATTAAGTTTGCTTTCAAGTTGCTTAGTGATACCCCATGTTTCCGCTCCATATGCCATCCCCAATAATTCCGCCGGTATTTCGTTAATCGGTACAAAAAGAAAAATGAAGGGGTAGCTCTGTCTCTCGGAGTGGACACAAGTTTTTTCAACACACGCAGGCAAGAGAGTATAGGTGGGAAATAAAATTATAGGTGAAGAGAAAGGTAGTACAAATAGGTGGTGGGGAGGGGATGGCGCCGCCGTTGTCGTGCCCTTCAAGGAAAAGCCCACTTCGCGGACCACGCTGTCGCTTTACCGAGCACGGGAGGCTACATAAGCTCGAAGTGATCAGCGAGTCGACGACACCGAGCTCACGGCGTAGAAATGGGAATTCCGTGACGAGCCCAACGACTCGGAGTTTACCGGACAAGGACTAGTGCAAGCATGCTGGTATTGGCGAGTGGAAGCTCGAAGCTGGAACCCCGCCGCAGAATTCACGCAGCAATGAGTTCCAGTCAGGAAAATATGGCCGTGTTGTCCGCGGGTCGCCTGTCAAATGCTCCCGCCAAAATAGCAACTACAAAAAAAATTCTGCAGAAAATCAGAAATATTCTACTAATGTGTAGCATTCTTATGCCGCTTGTCCTGAGTGTGAGTTTTTAAAGTGAAAGGTTTTGGTTTTTCTAAATTCTGTGTGACCAACTATCTCAAGTTTGCGTTATTGTAATGATTTGAAGTGGAAAATTTGCGAAATCTGCAGTAATGTGGAAATGCAGGGCATTATACGGATTACCATATTCCGTAATTGCTTAATAATTTTCGTAATTTTTAGTTTTTCAAAATTTCGCTCCACCAATTATCTCTATCTACGTTGTTATAACGACTACATTTGGGACTTTCGGGAAATCTGTATTATTGTGGAAATGCAGGGCTTTGCATGGTTAGCCATTTTCCGCAATTTTTTATATATTTCTCATTTTTTAGTGTTTCGAAATTTCTTTGTACCAATTATCTAATTTACGATAATAGAGAGTTTTAGCAGTACGTTCGTTACGTTCGTTCCGTTCGTTACGTTGCTACCGGGTTTACCGGGACCCGACTGCGCATGCGCCATTTGTTCCGTACGCGGCCGGCGTCTATCCCGGCGCTCTGCTTCCGTGTTACCGTATCCGGAGCCCGCAACCGGCTTGCTCGGGTGTTAGAAACTTTAGGCTTAGCGTCCTGGCGATCGCCGCTATCTGTGCAACTGCGAATGACACTCCGTAACACAACGTTTCACCTCACTATCATCCCCTTTCTCGCATGTGAAACTTTATTTGAGCTACAACTGCCGTGAGCGACCGGTGACCGAGACATCTGCGTAGCCTGTTTCGATGCTTCCGAGGCAGGTATCGCCATCTCTCGGCCACTCGCCGCACCGCGCGCCGCGGCATCCATGGCCGGTCAGCATATGCTTGCATCGCGGCAGATATATCTGATCGCCGCTTTTAAAATAAGCCCCGAGAACAATCCCTAGCACAATTTTTCACCACACTAACACCTACTTTCTCGCAGGTGGAACTTCGTTTTAGTGATCAGATTGATTTGGAAGAACAGCGACAAGCCGTTGCTACCGTGGTCTGCGCCGGTTCGAGCCGCTGAGTGTGCCGAGCTGGCAGGCGCGACCGGCGTGTGCGCTGACTGTTTCCGATGCAGAAAATGCTTCACGATTGCCTGCTTTATCCATTTCTTGCGTACAAACCCGCGGAATCTACAAATTCAGCTCAGCGATCGTCGTAGTTGACCATGGTGCAAAAACAGTGGGCGGAGCGGCGCCGACGAGGCATCGCACACCCGCATCGGGCCATGTGTCTCAAATTCACGCGTACGACTAGTCGTGGTGACAGTCGTAACGATCAGTCGCATACGAATCGCGTGTACCAATTGTACATGTGTCTAGCGCTTCAATCGGGCAAGGCCAAGGCCATTCCTCCACGTGAACGGCGCGCGACCATGTCGTCACCTGCGCTCGCTCTGGTGCCGTCGCCGCCACCGCAGCCCCTGCCTCACAATGCGTCCGGCCGAGCGCGATTTATTTTAGATTTGCAATGCTTTAGGGGAAACTGCGTTGTTTATTTACGTATTTTTAGCGTGCGGATTTTTGCAACTACTCGGCTAATCAGCCGTCACACGGAACGAACGGTACGACGCTACGGAGTGCTAAAACACGTTTTCCGTCTCACTCTACGGAAAGAACCCGGTACGTACGCGCGCATGCGCAGTCGGGTCCCGGTAAACCCGGTAGCAACGGAACGAACGTAACGAACGTAACGAACGTACTGCTAAAACTCTCTAATATAAAGATATAGGTGGAACGTCCACAAAATCTGCATTATTGTTCAAATGCAGGTCGTTATACGGTTTGCCATTTCCCGTACGTATTTTGTCATATTTTTGTTATTTATTATTTTTTAAGATTTCGTTCGACCAACTATCTCCATTTACGCTACTATAACGACTACAGGTGGGACTTTCTCGGATCAGCATTATTGCGAAAATGCAAGGCGTTACATGGTTCGCCATTTTCTGGAATTATTATTTTCTTAGTTTTTTTTCAAAATATCGTCCGACCAATTATCTCCATTTACGCCATTATAGCGATTAGATTTGGAACTTTCCCTAAATCTGCCTTATTGTGGAAATGCAGGGCGTTACACGGTTCACAAGTTTTCGTAATTATTTTATATTTTTCGAATGGTTTTTTTTAGTTTTTCAAAATTTCGTTTGACCAATTATCTCCATTTACGCTATTATAACGATTACATGTGGAACTTTCACGGTATCTGCATTATTGTGTAAATGCCATGCGTTATACGTTTTGACACTTTGACATTTTGACATGTTAATATTTTTTCTTATTTTTTAGTTTTTCAAAGTTTCGTTCGACCAATTATATTCATTTATGTTGTTATAACGATTACATTTGGAACTTTCCCTAAATCTGCCTTAGTGTAGAAATGCACGATGTTACACGGTTCGCAATTTTCGTAATTATCTTATATTTTTTGTATGTTTTTAGTTTTTCAAAATTTAGTGCGACCTGTTATCTCTATTAACGCCATTATAGCGAATACAGGCGGAACTTCCGTGATATCTGCATTTTTGTGGAAATGCAGGGCGTTACACGGTCCTGGCTGTGGCGGTACTCGGCAAAGAATGCTACGCATTAAAATGTACGAACTTGGCGAGCAACCGCATTCTCGCCAACTCCGGAAAAGAACTAGGCTGGGAACGCCTATTGCCAGACAATGAAGCATCGTCGTTACATCAACGGACAATCTCAGCGCTGTCAGGTGCTCTCCAGAGTGGCTGCTTCTCCATACCTTTCGCGGCTGCCATATTGCTTTAAAGTGATACAGACGGACTTTCCGACCATTTGCATGCTTTGACCGACGGCGATGGTCGAGTGGTAAAACCACGACCGGCTATATTTTGTACGACCTGCTCACGCCGCCGTCTCCTACGGGAGCGCGCGTCCCCAGAAATGTCACGTGGGCTCGCTCTCACGCCGGGCGCCCCCGTCAGATGGCTCTGTAATTGATCCTCAACTTCGCTTGTTTACGCACGGCCCGCCGTGGGTTTCCATACAGTGTGCGATGTTCCACGGCTAACAGGGATCGTAATTATCGCGGATGTCGCACGCGATTTTCGAAGTTAATTAGATATGAATCTAAGTCTCATGCAAACGTATTTGTATATATTCGTGCAAATGTATTTTTGCTGTGGTGCGCTGACAACAGCCTCACTCGTAACTGTGGCTATGATAGACTTCTATTCCGTTTGTTTTTTTTTATTTCAAGCAAATGGAATATTCGGCTCAATTATAAGTTTACGCTCGGCTAGTCTCTTTCCGGAAAAACGTTTTAGATATCAGTGAGAATAAATACATCGTAAGGTTACGTTACGAAATGAGTGCATTGTGAAGTAAAATGTCTTAAAGAAAGGAAAAAAAAAACGACTCGGAACATTTACATTACAAATTTAAGATTAAAATGGTCTTCGGGAAAGTGGTCATTATTTGGTACTTGGTTGATTTAATTGTTGGTCAACGGGAACTCGTGAAAAGAAATTCCTTTGGTGGAACGGCTGCTCGATTTGCAAAACGCAGGGGATCGCGATCTTTTGAGGTGGAGGGCCGAGTTGTATAAATCCGACACGGTGGAGGGCCGCACGGCAAATCGGGGAGGAGGCGGGGGGGGGGCTTTGCAGGCAAAGAGAATAAAATCAGCGAATTGATTATTAATCAGGCTAAATGTGAAGATGGGGAGCGATCAATTCTCTGCTGTTGTCTCCCGCTTATCACCCGGGCCATTTGAGGTCAAAACTGACGCGTCGGCCTTCAGATAAGAATTAGGAACAGGGGGGAGCTAGGGGCGTACGGTTCTGACAACCGAGCCGCATGCGGCCCGATCGCGGGCCGCAGGTGGCCCGAGGGCCGCGGGTGGCCGACCCCTGGCATAATTACGGAACACAGCAGTGTACCATTGTCGACAACAAGCGCGATGACGTGCTGCGGTTTTTAAAAAACCATTGTAAAAAAAAGGGGTGTAAAGGTGTTGTAAAAAAGGTGAAATAACGACCACGACCACGCACAATTCATTTCGAGCAGTGCATGCGCATGTTGCAATTGCAATTTGCCGGGCGCGACGCGGCCGGGAGGCACGGCCCGAACCCGACAAATTTATAATATTACCCTGGTTTGGCCCGAGCTTGACAGAATGTAATAAAATAAGCCTGCGCCAACCAGTCATTTTTTAAATATCAGCCCTAGTCGGAATTCATGAGCTCGAAAAAAATTTGCGGTCTTTAACCTGGAAACGTACGTAAGCAAACTGCAAGTATATTGGATTTAAATTTTTATTAAACTTGGATTGAGCTTTGTGCAACCAAATTTCCTTGTAGAGTACGTATTTTCAAGAATCTCGGCGAATGTGCTGCATGCACTTCTGACGCACACCGGGGATTATTAAAAGGAGTTTGAGAAAGGGGAAAATCTTCTTTATTTACACATTTATTGAACAGATATTCCAGCTTCCGTTGATCCATTGAATTCGTTTCACAGAAAAACTCTCCTTCAATATGCTTTTGTGGAGAAAAAAAAGTTGTCCAAAAAGCTCTTTATAGTTCTTCAGACAGGACGTCTTGCTTGCATTATGTAGCCCACCGAGCTGAAGTTCCGTTCGATTTTGTTTTCATTCGCTTTTCTATGTGTTCACTTAACCTAAAGGGTAATTATGAGCAAACTTTTTGTTATCAACAATTTAAAATTTGCGGCACGCGACTGCCGGGCCTCAGGCACTGCGGGCCGGCGCGCGCCGGCACGGCCAGAAAAAAAAATTTGTTCAAGTTCCAGCCCGGCCCGAGCCTGACAAAATGCGTGCTACAACGTCCGAACCCGGCATGCGGTCAGAGCTGGGCTCGGGCTTTCGGCAGTCCCGGGCCCGCTCAGTTTCCTAGCACAATTCCTATGCAAGTCAATGCGACCGTGCCACGACTTGAGGATCAAACGCAGCGCCGTGGCTTGCAGTGGCGCTCCAGCGAACTAAAAAGAACAAGACAAGCAAAAACAAAATGCGCGCGCTGGGGAGCGGCGGCGTGCGCAGGTCGTACAAAATATAGCCGGTCGTGGGTAAAACACTCGTATCGTAAGCGGGAGGTACCATGTTCGAATCCTGGACCGCCGGATACTCCCCACTTTCTTTAAAGGGTAAAAGCGTCCCCAGATCCTCTGGACGCCTTTAGCGTCACTAAATAAAGGCTTTTAGAGTATAGGCACTCTTTTGTTATGTGCCGCCAGGATTTTCATTGGTCGGTCGGCACCACGTGATATTTGTTTACATATGGGTGCAGCCATTTTGTTTCTGGGCGCCTGCCCCCCCCCTCTCTCTCTCTCTCTCTCTCTCTCTCTCTCTCTCTCTCTCTCTCTCTCTCTCTCTCTCTCTCTCTCTCTCTCTCTCTCTCTCTCTCTCTGCTGCGCGGACTCTTGAACGGCCGGTCACACTCTGCCCGTCACAACCGGCGGCGGTTTCGTTGGGAGAGATGGCGACGCTGCAAGCCAGGAACAAAATGGCTCCCAGACGCTTCCGGGTGCACAAAGTGGCAGTACTCTTAAGCGTAGCTTATTTAGTGACGCTAAACGCCTTGGACGTGGGAATAAACGCTTGGAATCTGACCCCAAGCAGTCGTGGGAAACCCCGTGGGAGGTCCCTCGAACCCCTTAGGGCGGGGTCAGGGACCGCTGGGCACCCACCAGTCAAAATGGTATACAAGTGTCCCGTGTACTGCCTCGACAGGAGATTAGGGGCTTGGACCCGCTCTACAACTGCGGCATACGTGGGAGGCTGCTGCTCCCCGACTTCAGCCGCCGGCCACCCACCAGAAAAAAATGGGTACAGGCGCGCCTACCATGCGGGGGATTCTGGAAAGCGTAATACCACGCCGGACCGTATCATTGGTTACAAGAAAATGGTAGATTTTTCGGCACCGCTGGGCACCAACCAGTAACTAAATTGGTACAAGCACTCCCTGCACAGGAAATCTCGTGCTTGGGAAGTTACCCGACTTTTTCGGGAAACGCCACAGTGGAAGGGGTCGTAACTTTTATCACCGCACGGATGGCTCAGAGGTACAGCCCTCGCCTCGTATGCTGGATGTACCGGCTTCGAATCCGCGTACCGCCGGGCATTCACCGCGGTTTCTTTAATGAGTACAGGCGTCACTGGTGAGTGCGGACCCTTTAAAGGGGAGTTCACGTCTGGAAAACTGCCTTTAACCTTGCGAATGGGCCCCTGACCCTTGTCCATCTGGCGGGGCCCCCCGGCCTTCCTGCTGCGTTGCCGCATCGCCGGGGGCTGAGAGTCTGGAGACATGTCCTGCCGCAGGCGGTTTGGTGGCGCCGGGCACCTACCGGTAAGATAGATACAAGCGACTCCCCGGTCTGGCGATCGGCCCTTGTGTGGGACTACAACGCTTGGGAAGTTCACCTGTCTTGCACGGGAAATCGCCCATATGGAATGTGGCGGTGACACACTCTAGGTCAATAGCCGGTTTTTCATTGTTTTACGGCTTATTTTCTCGCTTTGTTCTCTTTTTTTTACACGCACACAAGCCCACAACCCACAACCCCAACCCACTTCCCACTTCCCATTCATTTGTTCGGTCGAATGTTCCTTTGCTCACTTGATAGCTCACTTGCTCACTCGCTTTCTTTGCTGATCACTTGCGTAACGGTTGGCTTGCTGGCTCAGTCTAAATTTTCGTTTTTGAATTTACCCATCTTTAAGCTGAAGGATATTATAAGTTTCGTGTGTCTACGCTGAGTGGGAAAAATGTACAGTGCCTGCAATCGTGACATACTGCATTGGGAACTTTCTATACCCCCCCAAACACGCGAGTGCGCGCGCGCACGCACGCACACACACACACACACACACACACACATACACACACACACACACACATCCACACGCGCACACGCACACGCACACACACGCACACACACACGCACACACGCACACGCACACACACGTACACGCACACACACGCACACACACGCACACGCGCACACGCACACACGCACCCGAACACACTCTTCAAACGGCAGATTTGCTTGCTAAGTTTACCTTCTGAAAAAATTTGGTTAATTGATTTAGTGTTCTCCCACAGCAGCACAGCGGAACTGCTCGTTTTGCTTCTGTCCCACTACCCGCGTTTGCTCATCAGCTTGTACCTCGATGCATAATCACTTTCTTCCGCTTTTTCATGTAAATCTCTACGCACACTCACGTGGGAGGGGGCCTAATTAGTGCGTCCGCGCAGCCCGTATCTGGCCTAATTACTCCCCGCTCCTTCCGGCGGGATTCCGAGCCTCTCCAGACTGCAGTGGTAAAAATAAATGACGATGGCACCGCAGGCACGTGGTGTCGCCGATTGCCTGCCTGCCCACTGGTTTTCGGGAAAAATCTATCAGGGAATTCCGAAATCACTACAGACGTGCTCCGCTGATGTAGTATTTTGGTCGCATTCGTGCCCAAGTGACCCTACACTCCATGTGCTATGTTTTCATCCTACGTCACAAATTGTTGTCCCCTTCTTGCCGTCGACATTTATTTTTCTTGCACTCTTCTCTTGCCGTTTGACGAGTATACTTCCGGGCTCTCCACCCAAACTAATGGTAATTAGCTCGTGGCTCGGTCACTGAACGAAACATTTTTAACGAAGAGATCAATCTAGCGTTAAGGCAGATGTACTTATGCTATGGTATACTTCCCCCCAGGAGCTGAAAACGGCTTCAAGAAAATCGGTGCAACAAAATCTGTCGGATTTCACCAAGGTGTGTTTCACTTGCAAGAGAACCCGGTGGTAGGAAAGTGCCGAAGATCAAACTAAAACTCTCGCTCAACTTGTTTATAAACAGATCACCAATCCCAATATTGACTCAGTCGGGAGTCGTACTGTACCGATAAAAAATCTGCTGACTGGATATATGTTGGCCCCAAGAACGTTCGCTTGCCATCTTCCCCGCATAAAAGAGCTGCTTTGTGCATTCGACGTGAAATCCCACATGCCTCTCTGTTTGTGGGCGACCCATGCACAGACGCTATCGAGGGTGTTGCTCTGGGGACCCCGCTAGGCGACCAAACACTAAGTGCCACTTATGTCTATAGGGGGACGCAAGTACGAACGACTGAGTGCGCAGCCTTCGATAAATGCCGGGCTATCTGGTTGTCGGATTTAAGAGCTCCGAAAGAAGGGGTTTCTCAGAAGAGATGACTTCTCAAAAAAGAAGAATAAACTTCCCTTCATGATGTCAGAGAATGACGCCTACTGCTAAAGCGAATGCTATGCTCAACTGGGTGGCGTGGCATGTTTTAGCGCACAAGCGCAGAAGAGTAGACCACAAATAAATGTTCATGTAACCGCCTGCAGTGGTGCGACTGTGTCCTTTCATAGCCATCGCCGTGGTCCTCTTCATGTTCCTTCTTCTCTCTTAGGTTTTTTTTTTCTATTGTTATTGTCCGCCTTAGAGCACTGACGCGTACCCAAGGAACGGCATTATTTTCTTCTTCCCTTTTGTTTCTTTCTTCTTTGTGATAAGTAATACGTTTTCGGTATTAACGTAACCGTGCTGCGTTGCGTTAATAGCATGATCGAATCACTCATGTAGGGCTCGTTACATGCCTGTAACGACGTCGTGTCTGCAACACACGTTTTTGAGGCAAAAGCCAGAACGGGTTTGCTGGGTCCACCTTTTGTTGTAAATATCATTACATTCATTTATTTCTAGTGCAATAAATACCACGTGGAAAGGTGCAGATGATGAGTGGCAAACTGGCATCCTTTAAGAGCTGGTTTGGAAATACAGGCGCACTTAATTTTTTTCTTTTTTACTGCGAAGCAATATGTGTCTCACCCCCTTTCCCACCCCCGAACGTTTATTCCGGCGAAGCCGATTTACTCGCCGCCGCTCCGGGGCTCCTCCTCGCCACCGCCGACCCTTATTTCACAACGATTATCACAACGGTTATTCCCCTCTCCATAACAGATGCCCCTTTCACAAGTTGCGCAGTCGGCTGACAGCCGCCGTAGTGCCGTTATCAGATGACTACAGAGAATCAACAGCAGCGCGAATGGGTGTAAAAACGCCCGAAAGCCGCCGCCCCCGCTGCCGCCGAGAATTTAGCCGCGGCCGTTACCGCCTCAAATTCCGCCTCGCCCACTGGCTGCGGGTCCCTGCCGGTTGAGAGCAACTTATTTCGTTGGAATGCCGACGTGAGCACATAATTCTTCTTTAGAAGTTGAAAGCCATTCCGAGCGACATTGTCGCGTCGCCGGCCCTCGTTGACCGGCTGGTCATAGTTCTTCTGGCGGAAGAATAATAATAGCTTTTAGTCTGGCCGCATATACAGTCTTTCTCTGCCCCTTCGCCGGTGTATTTCACGCCTAATTACGCGCCCATCCCCGGTTGCTGATTTAGACGTGCACGGGTTGGGGGGCATGGGGAAAGTAGGGCATGCACGCACAGCAGGGCTTAATGCCGCTACCGATGACATACTCGTTGTGGTGGTGGCAGATTTAAACGTGGGAGTCTCATGGCTCAATGCGCCCGGTCAGCTGTCCTCCGCAGTCGAGCGGTTTGGGTCCGGGTTGGTGCGCTGCATAGATGCCTACGTCTGGGCAGCGAAACGGACACTCACGTGTGCGTCCGCTATAATAAAGGTCGAGGCCTTCGAGGTGTCAACTCGCTATGGGACGGACGCATGTCATTTGCTTGGAGGAAGAAGGAAAACTGAAACAGCATTGGCCCAAACGGAAGCGTGAATGGTCGCGAAAACAACGGGAAGCCGCTGCCGCCGCCGTTGCCGCCTCAAGTTCCGGCTGGTCGAGTAGCTGCGAATCCCTCCCGGAAGAACAGCAACTGACCCGCTAGTCACTAGTTCAGCTTAATGGGCTTTCAGAGCGACATGATCGACAGTGCAGGTTTATGCGTGCACAGTTGAGAGTGGAGGGAGGGCGGTGGCGGGAACGCGCAGCTGTAGGTTTCACGTCCTTACTAATGACATGTACGTCGCGTCGTGAGGTTTAAACGTGGCTGTCAAACAGCCCAATGCGACCGGTCTGTTGTCCTCAGTGACAGAGTGGATTGGGTTGGCGTGTTACACAAAAAGATGCCTACGACACGGAAGGGAAGGACGCAGCTCTACGTTTGTCCGCTATAGCTCGGGTCTTTCCGAATTTCATTCAGGTAATTGGCTAGGAAGAATGATCAGTCGTAAATCACAAACAAACGTGTTTTGTTTCGTGTACTCTGTGAAGGGCGTGCAGCTTCGCAGGTCGTCCGTTTTCACAGAGTGGAAGGGCACTAATTCTTTTTTTTTTAGGGGGGGGGGGTTTCCCTGTCAGACATTTTATTAGCGCACGTATCCTAAGCTCCTACGCCTCCACAACAGCGAGCTAACGACGAAGAAAGAACGAAACAGCAGCGCGAGTAAACGAATTATAGTACAGCGGAGAAGGAAGGGGACGCGTAGTGTCTACATGGGACGCGCCTGCGCAGTGGGGTGTAGTCACCTTAGTGGGACATACCTTACCGAAATTTCCTTTCCCCACACCCACATTGACCTTTAACTCTTCTCAATCCCTTCATATTAGATCAGGGATTTTCCAACTATGAGCATGCGGATGACCCCTTTCGGACTTGCTAAAAAGATTGGGGGGGGGGGACTATGAACAATGTTGATCCGTAAATTGCATTTGCGCTAAAGCCACCCACACACTTATTTGTTGCCCGAATTGTGTGTCCGACTTTTACTCTGGTGCTTGTCATATTGTCGAACAGTTTGCTTTTGCAGCTCAGTCACACTACCACGTATGTACTGCCTTTTGCGTGTTGTGCAAAAGAGCCAACTATAAAACTTGAGCTGCCGGGAGAACTTAAACGTGCAAGTCATGCACCTAAACCACACTTTTTTTCATTTTCAACAAGCTCTGGCAAAGCGAGAAAAGCATTGAGGGAGGTTTGAGAGAGAGAGAGAGAGAGAGAGAGAGAGAGAGAGAGAGAGAGAGAGAGAGAGAGAGAGAGAGAGAGAGAGAGAGAGAGAGAGAGAGAGAGAGAGATTTGTAAAGGGCTTCGCAATCTCCTGAAGTGTGCTCGCGGACCCCATTTGAGAACCACGGTATAAGGTGAACAAACCATCAACCTATTTATACAGTTCGCCACTGTGACCGGTCTTGTACAGGTTATATAGTGATGGCCTACACCAGTGCATGAACCATTCAGCGCTTGACAACCCCATGTGGAAGAACTCACGCCGCCTCTCGACAAGTATCAACTCATGCCCTACGAAACCCTTTGAACCATGCGTCCCCCCACCCTTTCCAGCTACCTCACGTGACCTACTGCCTTCCCTTCTTAAGGAAAATTTAACAACAATAGTAAGGGCACCCGGAGGATATTTTGTGTAGGATGCCTCGATGCCAGCGCTGCCGCTTTAGTAGCGGAGGCGGCGGGCGCCGAGAATCTGACTTAGTTTACGCCGAAGGGCGTACTTGCCCAATTAAAAAAAAAATAGAGCAGTTTCACTCAACGGGAAAGCTGTCGGAAGTGCAAATCACTGATTCGCCACAGGGGCTGTGGCACCGTTCTTCGCTCTCACTCCCCTTGATGAATTGAACAGAAAATTGTTCAGTGCAATTCAATTTTCCCGCCGTCGTAGTGATCACGCGCCTTCTCCTGGGATAGCTCGCATCCTTTTTCTTTATATTTTGTTTCTTGTTCTGCTAGGAACAGCACGAGCTGGAGTTCTGTTCTTTTAGGGGCGAAGCACCTTAGGAGCTCGCTTGGCGTCCGTGTACACAGTGTTGCGCATGAGCGAGGAGCATTGGATTGGATTGGATTAAATTGAATTGTATCGGATTGGATCGGATTGGATTGGAATTGTATATACAGTACACTACATGCGCGAGTGGGCAATGCCACGGGTGATTTACGGTAGGAACGATCCCCAGTGCTTCGCCCACTCGTCATGATTCACTTCGTGGAGATGCGCGAATTTTTTGTGCTTGCTTGGATCAGTAGGCGACCAGGAAGACTCACTCCAGCAAGCTATCAATGCCACTCTCACCTATTTGACAACCTGCGGACTTACTTGCGCCCCGGAAAAATCGTCTCTACTCGTTCTCCGCGCCCGCTCTCGTGGCAGACGCCCACCTCCACCGCCTGAGCCCTCACTCACCATACAGGGTAAACCCGTTCCCAAGGTGACCGTTCTTCGGGTACTAGGACTTCAAATTCAACAAGATGGGGCTAGCCACGCAACTCTCACCCAACTGCAAACCACCGTAATGCAACTAGTCGGCCTCATTATACAGGCTCTCCTAATAAGCCGCATAACATACGGCACGCCGTATCTCACACTAAAACCTACTGAAAGTAATAAATTAAACGCCCTCATACTGAGAAGTTACAAAATGGCACTTGGGCTACCTATCACCACGTCAACAATCCGTTTCCAACAACTCGGGGTTCACAACACCCTTGAGGAGCTCATCGAGGCGCATCTCACCAGACAAAAAGAACGCCTCCTCCTGACAACCACCGGTCGCTCAATATTACGTCGTCTCGGCTATCCGCTCCCCCCACCGGAACATACTCTTCAACGCAATCCACCAGCTATCCGTCGTCACATCACTGTCTCCCCTATACCCCGCCATATGCACCCAACGTATAACCAAGGCCGCCGCAAGGCGCGGGCTGCCCACCTCTACGTCAAGTACGGATCTCGGGACGACACTCGATACGTGGATGCCTCTCCATACTCCTCTCACTCAGCCCACACGTCAGCCGTTGTCGACTCCACAGGAAGTCTTGTGAACTCAGCTACCACCCCTACCAACAACATAACAACAGCAGAAGAAATTGCAATTGCCTTGGCCGCCCACACCGATCTAGAGTACGTGACGATCCTGACAGACTCCCAGACCGCTTGCCGCCACTACCAAGCTGGACGAATCTCGGCCCTTGCCCTCCGCATTCTTGCCCAACGATCAGCGCCAATTCCCGATATCCGCATCGTGTGGACACCGGGTCACACGGCTCTCCCTGGGAATGAGGCGGCCCACGCCTCTGCCCGCGCCCTCATACCCCGGGCACCCACGGGAGCCGACGACCCAAGTGCTTCTCCGCCCATACCCCTCCGCTACGCTGACATCCTTGCCCATTTACGCCGACAACGCCAGCACTTCTCTCCACCCCATCCGAACCTTCCCAAGACCGACGAGTGCATCTTACGACGGCTGCAAACCAACACCTTTCCTCATGGCACACGCCTTCATGCTATGTATCCTGCACAGTACTCTCCAAAGTGCAAACACTGCCCATCCCCATGCACCCTATACCACATGGTGTGGGAGTGCCACCTAACCCCAACTCTACTCCCCCTTCCCAACCCAACCCCTGAGCAGTGGGAGGGCCAGCTGGCTAGCGGCGACCTGGGTGACCAGCAACAGCTGATATCCCGGGCGCAACTGGCCGCACGTGCCCAGGGCCTCCTGGACTGAGGACGCCCCCCACAAGAGAGGAACGGCTCAACTAACTCCGTTCCAGCTCAATAAAACGTTTTCACCATCACCTGCTTTCATCTCGCACGTGCTGGAGCCTTTCTGTGCCATTTTGACCGCATCCTTTTTTCTTCGGCGGCCGCTTTTTTTTTTTTTTTTGCTTACTATTGTAAACCAACCAAATGAGCTTTCCTAACTAAATGGAAGCGGCGACCGCCGGTTAGCTCATTGTGTTTTGCCTCAAATTCGGCTGCAGTTTTCCTTGCGCTAAATAATGGTGACATGTATGACAAGCGCCAGCGTTTCAAGGAGTTTCGAACGGGTCCGCATACATAAACATCTCGTTCGGTATCCTCCTGAATTTTGGCTGGAAGGCTGGATCGAGGGACAAGCGGGTTTCTTTTCGCAGCCTCTGTTTTGGTATGTGACGCTGTGTGACTGCGGTGGCTAGATAGCGTGACCACGGACGAGCTGCGACGACAAGCCGGGCTCCCCGAGTAACATCCGATTTGCGCCCCGACCGCCCTTCGATTTGAGCCGTGAGTTGCACCTAGATTATTACCTAAGTGAAACTACAACTCACGGCTCAAATCAAATTTAGCTTGATTTTCGCTTGTTGGTAGTGTGCGCACGGATGGACGTGGACGGACATTGGGAGGTCCTAAGGTACTCCGCACCGTTACAGGCGAGGGAGTAAGCCGTTTGACTCTCGGGTACTAACTCACGGTCGTAGCCCAATGGGCAAGACGACTGACACTAACTCTGCCTGGCCTACCAGACACCGGCCCGAATCCTGCCGGTGCCTGCGTGATTTTTGCGATAGTAAATGCTATGCGCTCGGACTCGGACGGACATTGCGCGGTCCTAAGGTACTCCTCACCTAATAATACCTAACCTCGTGCGCGGCTTGCCGAGGATGTGTTTGTGCGCATGCCTGGGCACGGCTTTCGCGATCAGCAATGGTTCAAAAAAGGGAGGTGCGCCGTGCCGGTAGGGGAAAGGGCAGTGGGCGCAGAAAGACAACAGCCTATAGTGCACGCACGCTAAATAGAACGAACAAGATCCATTTGGACCCAATTCGACGCAAAGCAAGCAACGAAGGCGTGCGTACGCACCTAGAACGAATCAGAACAAAATCACTCCATAATTTTATTAAGTGCGCCTTTCTACACAGATGCGCCGCAAAGCGGCAACTAAATTTTGGTCCGCATATGCACCAAAATGTATTCCTTTTATTTGCCCAAGTGTCCTTTGTACTTACGCGAGAAAAAAACATGCAGGAAAGAATACTTAGGAGAGGCCCCTAGCATCCCAATGCATCGCAATAAGTGTGGAGGGATTGTTACGTCATTGTAAAGACGTTCCGGGCAGTGTTGTTTCGTATTTTATAGCGAGGGCGGATAAATTTAACTACAGGCCGCGGATATATATATATATATATATATATATATATATATATATATATATATATATATATATATATATATATATATATATATATATATATATATATATATATATATATATATATATATATTGTTTACGGGGCGCCATCCGAACTTTGGATGAGAACGGAATTAGCGGCGGAGAAGGGAAGTACGGCTAATTTGCGACATATTTCGCGGCGTCAGCAGATTTCCGCGGCTTTTGCGGGCGTGCGTTAAGTCAGCTGATCTTAGAACAGAAGTAGCGGCGGAGAGGCGACGAGAAGCAGAGGATAATGGGAAATGGTAGTGGGATTCGTGGACGTCTCCACATGACATGGACGGCTTCACAAAACGTGACGTCAGGGCCTCTTAAAACCTTTCCTTTCCTCTGGAGAAAAAAAAGACCCAACAAAAGCATTTTGCTTAACTTCCAACTGCGCTTTTAAATAAAAGCGCATAAGCATAGCAGCACGCCTGCACGGCCGTTATCGATAACAAAAGCCCTGTCCAGTGCCGCGAAACATGAAGTTTCGTACTAAACTTTACGCCGCAAAATAAAACGGATCAGATGTCAAAGGGCCCGCAAATCTATTCTGGCTGAGCGGCGCAGTGATGTCAAAATGCGCTATTGAAATATATATATATATATATATATATATACAGCGTCGCTTCACTGAGCAGGCATCCAATTTAGCGGCAGGCGGTACTCTCAAATGTCTGGAAGACCAGCGCATGCGCGGAGCTTATGAATCTGGCAGCCAGATGACGCTGCATGTTTCATATGTTGTGCGCTTCTTCTGACTATTTTCTTCCTTTCCGGACATTTCGAAATTCGTATTTTTACCCAAGCAAGAGGCGAACTACTAGGTTTTCTTTTCATAATTGACTGTTGTATTCTCTTTCTGTGTTCGTTCTACGGATCACTCATTTCCAATTATAACAAGGTGGGTGCATAGCAAGGGCTTCAGTTCTCCCAGTCTTGGTCAGAGGTCGGCAGACTCACTCATGAGTCCACTCACTCAGACTCATTTGGACTCAAACTCACGCGTGAGTTTGAGTTTGAGTGAGCGCGAGGCTAGTGTGGCATGGTGAGTTTGAGCTTGAGTGAGTTTGAGCCGAGTGATCACGACTGAGTTTGAGTCCGATTGAGTTTGAGTCCATTTTGAGTTCTGAGTACATTTTGAGTTTGAGTCCATTTTGAGTTCTGAGTACATTTTGAGTTTGAGTCCATTTTGAGTTCTGAGTACATTTTGAG